>NC_092522.1:123082160-123347160 GCF_037038585.1 Patagioenas fasciata | reverse complement strand
CCCTTCCCCTTCCCCTTCCCCTTCCCCTTCCCTTTTCCCATCCCCTTCCGCTTCCCCTTCCCTTTCCCCTTCCCCTGGAAAAATAAGATTTAGGGCACGAGCTGGGGAAAGAAAAAACCAGAACAAACCGAACAAAACCCAACCCTGTGCTGCACTTGAACCCAAGGAGAAAAGTTGAAGCTGAATTATTGATTGGGATGTTAACAAACCTGGAGCACGCGGAGTGGAGGGAGCCTGGAGGGCCAGGACTGGAAGGATGCCTGCTGAGATACAGCAAAATCCGCTCCCTGGCTTAGGTCTTCCCAGGGCTTCTTCAAAAACATTAATTAAGACTCGCACACTGGGTAAAGTGCAGAGGATTAGCTCTATTTTACATATGTAGAATTGAAGTGTGGAGAGATGCACTTTAATGAGAGTGGCCCAGGGAGCCCACCAAGAACTGAACCCCACCTTTATGGTCTGAGTCCTTCTTGTTGACCGTGCCTCGTCTGGTCTTCTCTTTAAACAATCCACCAGTGATTCTATCTAGTTGGCTAATGAAACGCAACAATTCATAGCAAATATTGTAGCCTGGAGGAACAAATGCCACCTTTTCCAAAATTCAGGAGACATGCCAACACGTGCAGGGATGGGAGAGAAGAGCAGAGCACCAGGATACCATGGGAGCTCTGGCACAGGAAACCCTTATATCCAAGGAGAAGTTTTCCTTCTTGTCTTGAGGGATGGTTGGCTACAAAAATGGACCAAAGCGCAGGGTTTTTCCCTTTTTTTCAGACTAGGGCTGGCATTTTATGGGTGGAGAAAACAAGAAGGACCCTGCTAGATTTGGTGGATGAGCTCTGAGTTTACACCGGACCTGTGGAGCATGGGTTAGGTGACACCATCACACCAGAGAGCAGAGAAATCCATAGCTAGACCCTTCTGCATGACTTAATTTATGAAAAAAATAATAAAATGTGCTTCAGCTCTTTGGTAGAGGGGAAGAACAAGGCTTATACATCACCCAGGTCCCTCTGCTCATGGTGGGTTGTGATTCGCTTGTTCCAAGCTTCAACCATTCTGCTGCTCAGTGCCAAGACCTGCTTTGAGGTGTCTATGAAGCCAACAGCAATTTGGGAGCACCAAGGCATGTCTGAGATTGCACATGCACCCCATGGTCGCAGCTACCGCCCTCCAAAGACGTGGCCTCATGGCCAAGGAATGATGAAAGAGCATGGGTTTATTTATCAGTAAATGCATAGATAATTCTACAGTTTATCCCAAAAGGTCTCCGTATCTGCTCTGGTCCTGTCCAGGGTGGATCAGAATCATTGAATCATAGAGTAGTTTGGGTTGAAGGGACCTTCCCAGCTCCCCCAAGTGCCACCCCTGCCATGAGCAGGGACATCTTCACCAGCTCAGGTTGCTCAGAGCCCCGTCCTGCCTGGCCTGGGATGTCTCCAGGGATGGTTCATCCACCACCTCTCTGGCCAATCTGGGCCAGGCTCTCATCGCCCTCAGCACAAACAATTTCTTCCTCATGTCTACAGACGGGAAACAGAGTGGTCCAGATTTTTTGGGTTGGGGATGGGGCACTTTTGGTTCATTAGTCTCTGCTGCTTCAGCAGCTTAGCTTGATGCTTTACTGTGTCTCAGCTTCTATGCTCTGCTGGAAGGACATCACCAAGGTGTTCACCAAAGCCAGGAAGTTGCAAACTCCAGGGTACCCCCAAGATAGCTCTTTCCACCTTGTCCCATGTCCAGGGTCTCCCTGCACTTCACCCACCTGCAGCTCCACACCTCTAAAGGGATGTTTGACCATAGGAAGTAACTGGAGATCACCTCACCATGGCAGTGTCAAGGTTTTTGATTGCGGGGTGACAATAAACCCGTGGCAGATGTATTGTTAACCCCCTCTCCCCCCTTGCCACTAAGTAAAGGCAATTGAGAGGGAAAGAAGGACAGAGAGAGGAGAGTTGGAAAAATTAAAAATACTTTACTAATGCTACTGATAAAATAGAGAAAATAATACAAAATATACAAAACCAATCTTGAAAGTCCCGGCAACTGCTCTGGCACCCGAAGTCCTGGACTGGACTCTGAAGCCAGTGGAACTGGATTCAGTCTGTCACTGGTCTCAGTTTGCAGGGACGACTTGCAAGGTCCTCTCCTAATGTCACCGTAAGGAAAAGGGATGAGATCCTCGTGATCTCCCACTTTTATATGAATTATCTCATGAATGGGATGTTATGCTCTGTTGGTCAGTTTCTGGTCCCCTGTTTCTCGTTGCCCCTCTGGCGAGATGTGCATCCATCCTTATCAATGACCTCGCATTCCATTGCTGTGTTCAGCACAACATGGATCTGGTTCTCCAGGAAAATGCAGCTGATCTGAAAGCTTTAGCTGACAGGCAAATTCACTAAAAGAGAAACTTGGTTTTAACAAAACCAGGACAGGCAGAAAACCTTCTGTAGCCGTGGAGGGGAGCTGAGGTCAACCAGCGCGTTGCTGTTTGATGAGAGCGGTCTCCTTGTTCTCACCCAAAGCAAAGACACTTTGCTGAATTTCTGAAGCCCAGTCCTAGTGCCCGGTTGCCTCCCACGGCCATCAGCGTGTCCCGGAGTGAGAGCATAAATGCACTTATTCTGCCTTCCCGAGCGCAAGGAAACGGTCTCAAAAAGAGAAGATGAAATATTTCTCGTGGCTTTCCGCAAATGGAGAGAAAACAGGGAAGATGGCAGCTACTCCAACCACTCCACACGGCAATTTGTAGCCCGCAAGAGCTTTATTGGGATGAGTTTTTTTCTGCCGGGGATGAACCCTCTTCTTTGTCATCTCTGCCCAGATTCCCTTTTCTGGTCTTCCAGCTCCTGGTTTTGTAATAAATAGGGGGCAGGTCTGTGAAGGGTGAGCAAGAACAGCCCCCCAGGGCTTCTTGTTCTGCTCTCTGTTGTACCCCCACAACCCACATGCCTCTCTGTGATGGATTTTTGTGTTGCTGGCAGCAGTGGGATGCAGGGGACCACCACCACTAACCTCAGATATCAGGAGATGTGTTATTGGGGTTGTCTCGCACCTTGTTCTCAATAAGGCAGAGATTTGGGCACGATGGAAGTGTCCTCCACCAAACTGACACCCACCTTGAAGAACCTATCTCAGAGTCTCTTTCTGCACTTGAAATGGAGGCCGAGAAAATGTCCCAATTGCCATCACATAATCTCAAATCACCGCTATTTCTTTTTTTTCCACTTCAAGTGACCAGTATCAGCTCTCATCCTATGTTTTATACATGGTCAGCAAGAGACAATCTCTTTCATAATAAGGCAGGAGCACATCCAATTATGCTGGCAAACAATATTATGTTTTCCTATTACTTCGCAGAGATCATCCTTTCTGGTAAAGAGAAGCCCAGAGGTTATAGAAATTTTAAAGATTTCTCTTTCAAACTCTTACATGGCTGAATCTGTGATCTCAATTTGAATTAGCTGGTACCTGCTGTTTGGGCTGTTTGTTGTTAGATGTCACCAGCGACAGGGACACCAGAAAGGCTGTAACACAATAAACTCAAAAGGATCTGAGGTCAAGGGCAATAAAGTTTAAAATATAATCTCTTATTGCTTGGAGATATTTTTGCACATATATATCCTGAAAAGAAAACTCAGGAGGATAATGCTTTCAAATGCAATGTGAAGAAAGTCTCGGGGAAAAAAAAATGCAATATATTTTGTAATGAATTCGTTTAAGTAACTCAGGTGATATTGTTGATTTGCTGCTCTCTGGATCATAATTTATTAGAAATTGCTTCTGATGTTTACAGGATGCATAAAGAGTAGCTCAATGTAAATAAGGTGCTGCTGTATAAGTGTCCCTTCTGGTGAATTAAAAAACTTTGTGAAAAGACTTCTTGCATGTATTTATTCCACTACCTCCTTCAATGTCATCTTGCCTTGGTTAACAGCAGGAGAAAAAACAGATCACACATGAATATTTTCCCATTCTTGATGGCCCTACACCTCAATATAGTTTGGAAAAGCCCAAATCACCCTGTGTGCTCTGCAGCCCTACTCATCCCCTTGACCATAAGGTGGTGAGAGCCTGTCCCAGGTTGGGCAGAGAGGTGGTGGATGAACCATCCCTGGAGACATCCCAGGCCAGGCTGAACAGGGCTCTGAGCAACCTGAGCTGGTGAAGATGTCCCTGCTCATGGCAGGGGTGGCACTGGGGAAGCTGAGAAGGTCCCTTCCAACCCAAGCTACTCTATGACCTTATGATCCCAGGGACGTGGGTACTGCTTTTTTGTGGGGTGAGATGCCACCATGTGCAGCAGAAATTGTCCCTCCCACCCTTGGACCACTGCACGAGTGCCAAAGTGCTGAGCCCAGCAGATGAAAAGCTTCTGCTGCCCAGCATGAGGGGACCGTGGCACGTAACCTCCTCAGACAGAGCACACGATATTATTCAAGAGTCACCTTACCAGCAGGGTGATTTGCTTCATATGAGGCTTGCTTTCAAGGTAGAAATAAATCTGAAAATCTATATACAACCGCCTCCAACTGATCAGACAAATCTTGCATAGCCAAGGCTAATCAGAAGGAGTTGTAATGCACGGATTCCTTAAAGCATCTTCAAATTAATGGCAGGATCCACGCCAGAGCTATAATTTTTTTTTTTCATAGTGCTTAAAAGGGGGTTATTCAGACATAATTCAGCTGGATCAAACAGTCTAATCTGAGATTTACATGACTGGTAATGCTTATGTCTCTGGTAACCAATTTGCAGTGCAAGAAGGAGTTCTGAAACGTGCAGCCTTGGTGTGAAGTGCATCAATTCTTTCCAACAGGTTTATTCCTCCACCATTGGTTTGTTGAGCACGATTTCATGTTACATCCCTCACAGACAAACCCAACAAAGCAGCTCTGTTTATTTAACTGATTTACAACCAAACTTAAAATATCAGCACCTGCTTCTACTATTAACCGTGCACTTCTGTTAGTGCAGAACCACATTGCAAGCCCCCACCAGCTTTTGTAGGACACGTTTTCTCCCAGCAATGGTGCCAGCTTCCTCGAGCAAGCCCCTTGGTCTGATCTGCTGTATATGGTAATAGAATCATTGAATCACAGGATGGTTTGGGTTGAAGGGACCTTCACAGCTCCCCCAGTGCCACCCCTGCTGTGAGCAGGGACATCTTCACCAGCTCAGGTTGCTCAGAGCCCCGTCCAGCCTGGCCTGGGATGTCTCCAGGGATGGTTCAGCCACCACCTCTCTGGCCAACCTGGGACAGTGTTTCGTTGCCCTCATTGTAAAGAAAGTTGTCCTCACATCTATCTTCTTTAAGTTCACATTGCTACCCACATATTTTGCTGCTTTTTTTGTTGTTGCCAGTGGCTCCATCTTCCATGCCTCTGGGCTCTGTGAGCTTTCTCTCAAGACCTGCATTTTCTTTTGATGTCACAGCTTCTTGTCACCCCTCCTAGGAGCTTTCCTTCTGAGGGTGGTGATGGCGAAGGAGAAGCTGGTCGAAGAGGAGCATCATGTGCATAGCACTCTGCAACAAGGCAAATGCCCTTTTTCTCCAGGCTTTTGAGTGTGATGCAAGAGAGAAAACAACCCCAATATTTCCTCCCTGATAGCAGATGCAGCCAAAGCTGGTTTTGTTCTAATCTGTCCAAATTCAGGTATTACAGAGGTTCTGCTGCATGGATGTGGCAGGGATCAGTTCAGGCTTGAGGGTCTGAATGCAAATCAGACTCTCTACTCGATGGTCAGCACGTATCTTCATTTAAAAGAATGATATAATACGGTAAAATTCAAACAATAAGCTCAAAAATCTCACCCTGCTCATGCAGTTAAATTCTGCTTTGGTATTTCGATTTCCTGGCTGGGATTTCCGTCCCCAGGAGGTGTTTGAGGAGCAGGCCCATGGCATGGCTTGCAAGCTGGACTAGAAGCGGCCACGTCCTCCAAGAGAAGTGTGTCCGGGAAGACTGCAAAACAGAGATTGCAAGGTGGTATTTGGGGAAACACTGAAAATATGGAAAATGGGAAAAGTATTTCTAAAGTAGAAGAAGATGTAGAGTCATCAGGTTATGGTCTGGCATCTCCTCTTCTGCTGGGCCAGCTGGAATGGCAACCTGGCCATGCATGGTCTGCACAGGGGTGGGCATGCTGGCTTGGGGCAATGTCCCAAGGGCTTTGGGTTTGCTTTGGGTTCACGATGGGTTAAGAGCAGGCGGATGAGCAGCTCCCCCTGTTCCACTGATCCAGGGGAATTCATTATTCCTGGGAAGCTTGATAACATTGGAATTTGAAATGATGCTAAAAAGACATCATGGGGTTTCCTGGTGATTGTCCCCCATAGTTCCAGATGAGCTGAATTCAAAGAGGCCCCTTCAGAGCTACAAGGCTTTAAGGTCATGTGGAAATCAAAATCCCTTTCTGCTTCTTCCATCCTCTGTGGCCATATGCTTAGTTTGGCTGTCAAAATTCAATCACCAGCGTTGGTTCCCGAAGCAGAAGAGACTCTAAATTATTCTTCCATCTGTATCTAGGCAAAGAGACGTTTGTCACACAAGCTGAGTTTGAATTAGACTTATTCATATTTTCATTTTTTAGAGTAGAAGCCTAAAGTTCCTTAGGTTTGATCTTGCAAAATGCTGGTTGCTTTGGCCTTGATCCGTGAGAAGAAATTACGCATGACAACTTGTAGCATGTCTGGAAAACATTTTCTATGTGCATGTAAATTCTGGAAAATACATGATGTGTTGTTAACATGAAGCAGTTTGTTCTAGTGCCTGTACTGGGTCAAAACTTGAGCAGAAGTTGTGTCCAATCAAGGAAGGACCCTGCCCATCAACGGTGTTGTGCTTGTGGAAGAGGGAACACCAAAGTCAATCGTGTGAGCCGTGAAGAAAGAGGAAAGATGGTGTTTGCCACTGGTGATTCTGGTGAGCTTCCAGATTTCTAGTGACACAGAAAGGAAAAGCGGTGCCATCCCAACAGGATGGGGAGAGGCATTTGGACCATTTTTTCTCTCCAGATCCCCATGTTTCATGTGTGGCACTTCTCCTGCTAGTGGAGCCGTGTTTAATGGCAAGAGATATCATCTTTTTGCAGCTCAAATGCTCGCAAGACCTCTGGAATTTGCCTTTTCTGGATTGTCTGGTGAGACAGGAGAGGAGATTAGAGGTGCAAGGAGCCCATTAGTGGACAGAGTGCTCCTGTTCTCTCCTTTCTTCTAAAGCCTGTTGAATGCCACAAATAGGAGAAGAAACTCAGAAATGAGCTCTGGGAGAGCTGTTAATACCTTGGAGTTAGGCTGGGACCCTAACCATAAATGATCACAGCCCGGATTCAACTAGGGTATAAATGGAGCCACTGGAGACCCCCATTGAGTTGGTCTTCTTTGAAGTAGTGTATCTGCAGTAGAAGACTCACCTCCTTAGACTGGTCATCTAAGGAACGTTCCTCAAGGATGGAGACATCTTGCCAACTTCGCGAGTGATCTTCTGGGTACCCTTGAAAGTCCTTATTTTGTAAGAGTGGGAAGATAGGCATTTTGAATCATCACTCTAGAGTTTTGGGGTCTGATCCCTTGAGTTTGAGTTGGCTGTGTAGTAATTGAACTGAATCTGTGTTTTAGAATGTTATCAGAGTGCTGAATAATTCTGGATAAACCCCGCTTCTAGTTGGTTTTCTACTAAACATTTCTGGTTAGAATAAAGTCTGTTTGGAACTTATTTCCTGCCTAAACTGACTTTTGCGGTGCCTCCATGACAAGAACATCTCATGTCTCTGAGCTCCATGGAAAGCTCCTGGCCTCTGGAGGCATCTGGAAGAGCTTTCCAGCTGGTGTCTACACTTGAAGGAGAAGGTTTCCAGCCTTGCTTTGGTTTTCCAGCAGGCTGGAGGACACCCAGGGCTGGGGGGGGTGGTGGTGATATAGCATGATTTATGGGATGGGAGAGGACACAGAATTGGGTTATGGATATGGGGTATCTGGGAATGGCATGGGTGGGATCAGCTGCAACTGCATGGGGTGTATGCTCCTGAGTTTGCTCTGGTTTAGGTTATCTGGTTTAGGTTGTAGATGAAGTTCTTAGGGACACGAGTTAGTGACAGTGTTGGGTTAATGGTTAGACTTGATGATCTTGAGAGTCTCTGCCAACCAAACTGATTCTATGATTCTATGATCTTGGAAAATGCTTTTGCTGTTGCTTCAGGAGGAAATTCTCCACCAGCAGTTCTCAACCACAGGTCAGTTTATTTACACAAAGGAGCACAAATGAGTATTAAATCAAGTTTTTAAAGCAGGAAATCATTTTTCCAGCAAACAAACTAGTTAGAATTCAGGTTCTAATGAGAGTCCAGAAGGCAAATCTGTGGCAAGAGGAGATGAGAGCTGTCTCGTTTGGATTATGTGATTAGAAGTTTTACTATTTTCAGTATCACTAATCTGAAAAAGTAAGCAATGTCAGCAGAAATTTAGTCAATGTGGGAGGAAAATTTGGTGAGTATTTTGGGTTTTATTTCTGCATTGGAAATCAGTTGTTAGCTGAAAAAACATACAGGGCAAGTCAAGCAGTTAATGTTTCACATCTTCTGTTGCACGCAGAGCTGGGAGAAATCAGTGGCTTTTTGGAAGGGAATTTGTGTGGGACACGACAGCAGTTGCTTTCACATGACTCCTAATATGTCCAAATACTGATATTATTTTAAATTGAAATTTTGGAGGCTTGAGAATTATTCATAATTAACTATGTCTCCAAACAAGCTTCACCTTGACGACATTTGTGCCTACACGGGTCTTTGTAAGTGCCCATGCATTATTTGAAATGTAAATAAAATAGGCCCAACTGCTCAGACAGTGAACAGGAGGGTGAAAGCAATCTGTGAGGTGCTCAAGTTTGGGGTTAAACCAGAAGATGTGGGTGCAGGTCTCCTGGCTTTCTGTCTCATGGCATCCTATGCAGGATGTAGGAAAGGGCAAGAGATTTGGAGGTTTGTTTTCAAATGAAAAGCCACCCCAATTTTCACCTCCGTGTTACCTGCACAGCAGTTGATGTGACCGAGCTGATCCCAGACCCCCTCCAATTTTGGGAAAGCCAATGCGATGGGAACTGGTCCAACCCCAAACGCAATAATACGTTAGGATGGGGTTTGAAGTTGGAGATCCCGATTCATATTTATATTTAGTTCCTTCCCCTCCCAATAACAATGTAAACCAGCCTTAAAATGCCTGTGGAGTATCAAATTATTTCCTTATTTCCCAGTGGTGCAGAGATCTCTAAGGACAAGCCCCCTGAGTGACTGTGCTGAGTAAAACCTAAAGAAGAACTGGGGGATTTAGGCTTTATCTCCAAAATAGTCTTTCAATGCATCACCCCGAATGAACCGCTGCTGGAGCTGCCGATGGGTCAGTGATTTCCTCAACAAACCTCAGAAACAGGTGAAACCCTGGGCAGGGCCTGGAACATCATTCAGCCGAACATTTAAAATAGCAGTCCCGGTAATAGGATTAAACGGGGACGACCAATAGGGGCAGAAGCTTGAACAGATTATGCCAGACGTGCGAGAGGAAGGATTAGCGGGAGATACAACAAAAACAGAAGGCAGGAGGGTGCACTTAGCGCTAAGGGTAAGTGGAGCCACGTGCCACGCACACGTGGGGTTCATCAACCTCTCCGTCTCCGCTCCACCCTGGGCTCACCCTCTCCATCCATCAGAGTGGTCCCTACAATGTGCCTCGAGATGTCCCATCGTCACTTGGACATTAGCTCGCACCCCACACCTGTACCAGCATGGTCCAGGGCTCCTGGGGCTGATGGTTGCTGGGAGTGTAGGCAACCACATGTACCAAAAATACGTTATTTAAGGCCACTTCTCCTCTCCTTCGCAGTCTGGTAGCCATGGAGCGAGTCTTGTCTCAACTACTCTTAGCTGTCTCATCCCAAAATGCCCTTACAGGTGTGACAGCAAATTCAGGTACCAAAAACAGTCATCTGCGTGTGGTCCTGGATTAATATTTTTGCTTCCCTTTGGTTTTCTGAAAAATGGATCTGTTAATGTATATATTTCCTACACGATACTCTTAAATAAACTGGGTGAAAAATAAATGTTCCCAGCCACCCTCATGAGATAGAGGTATCCATGGTATCCATGGAATTTACCTTCTCTTGTGGTTTATGTTTTAGCCATGGGCACTGAACTCCAGTAAGAAATGAGTGTCCTATGTACTATATAGGCTGTGGTTTAGTATCACTGTCTTGGTGTCACTTCACTGATTAAAACAGGGTCAGATCTGAGCTATTGACAGTCTACACTGTCATCCTTCATCAGACTTTTCACCACATAAGCACGAGACTGTGCTATGTAACCCCAGGCATCATCAAATATTGTTATTTTTCACCCGCGGAAGGTGGAGGTTTCATAGGCTCATTGACTTGTAGAATGGGTTGGATTGGAAGGGACCTTTAAAAACCATCTAGTCCAACCCTCATGCTAAAGGTAGGGAATTTGCTGCACCTTTTGACCAGAATAGAAGTTTATTTTGGACTTTGTCGTCTGCCTAAAACTAACCTCACGGTGCCTCCGTGACATTTTTGGCACAGTAAGCAGGGTTTCAGAAATGGAGGAATTATTTGGGCGTTGGGGTGATCCCTCTGCACCAGTCTGGGGTCCTGGAGTGATCACAGCCACGTGTATCGCGGTGTGTTTTAATCTGGGCGTTTGCTGAAAGATGGTGTGGGATCTGCGTGAGCTTATGCTCCGGGTGGACGGGGTGGTTCTGAAAAGCAGCTGGAAATAAATTGCTTAGAAGAGGAACTTTTGTGGCAAAATGAACGATCGGGCTTTTCAGAACAGAGACTTGAGCGACAAAGCGAACGATCAAGTGAACGATCGGATTCTTGGAAACCACATGGAAGGAGTCAAGGGCCTCTTTCAAATTTTAAAGACTTTTTGGGGTTTCCTGGATTTGTAACTGGAAATATAGTTTCCAATAAGCAGAAATCCCACTATTTTCAACTTAGTATTTTAAACTTACTTTTAAAATTGCCTCTCCAGTGTCCCCAGGGCTGTCAGGGCAACCTCAGCGCACCCAACCTCCACCAGAACCATCTGATCCTGTCTCTGCTTAGTTTACCTTGGATGTTTTCCCAATATAGCTGTAAAATGAAATTATTATATTTACAAGGAACCTCAGCGTGGATGCAAATATAATGGCAACTTATATGGAATAGCTCCTCCTTTTTTTGTGTGTGTGCTGTGTGCCGCCAGCCTAAAGCCTGTTTATAGAACAGAATCGTACCTGTTACTGAAAGGTGCAGTTTTCTGTGTATAGTGTGCAGTAAGCACACTGTGTACAGGGATCCAATGATTATCTATTTATTATCAACATATGCAGCTGGCTCTTAGGTCATTTAGTAGTTGGACTTTACTGGACTCTCCAGTTCTCCATTGGAGAGAAAGATTCGATTCGAGAAGGGAAATTTTCTTGAACTGCCACAGAATGTGATGTGATGGTTTCTGGCAGTGCCAATCTTCTGTAAAGGAAATCTTCCTTCCATGGGACAACCTTTTCATACAATCATAGAATCATTTTGGTTGGAAGAGACCCTCAGGATCATCGAGCCCAACCATAACCCAACTCTAGCACTAAACCATGGCCCTAAGAATCTCGTCTAAATCCCTCCAGGGCTGGTGACTCCAGCACTGCCCTGGGCAGCCTGTTCCAATGCCCCACAGCCCTTTGGAGAAGAAATTGTTCCCCAGATCCAACCTCAACCTCCCCTGGCGCAACTTGAGGCCGTTTCCTCTTTTACAGTTACCAGCTTCTTAGGTCACGAGACATTGCTTTTCAGCCACCTAAAAGAAAACTCAGAACAAGCCCATGAGGCCACTTCGTACTTTGGAGAAACCCTAGAAAAGCCCCATACTGCCCACGTGCTGTAGAGATGCGATGGGCATGGAGAAAACACCCTGGGCATCCTGCAGACCATCAGTTACCCATGTTGTGTTTGAGCAGATGGGCTGTGACCATGAAAGACATGAGGAAGAACATTTTTACAATGAGGGTGTTGAAAAACCAGGTTGGGCAGAGAGGTGGTGGATGAACCATCCCTGTAGACATCCCAGGCCAGGCTGGACGGGGCTCTGAGCAACCTGAGCTGGTGAAGATGTCCCTGCTCATGGCAGGGGTGGCACTGGGGGAGCTTTGAAGGTCCCTTCAACCCAAAGTACTCTATGATTCTTCGAAGGGAGCTGCTCCTTTAGCTCCTTTGAGCAAATCCGTGATCTCTCGTGCACTGAACTATCCCTGTGTTATCCTCCTGGGCAGCCTGCAGCAGCAAAGGTGGTTTTACAGGTCTGCTGAGGTCACATCTGAATATCCTGAGTTATCTTCATGAGTGATGGCGAAGTGTTCATGTGCCTTGGTAAACAGCTGCAAGGGGCAGTTACCATAGCTTAAGATGTGCGTCTTATTTCTAACCTCACCTTGTTGCGCAAATTGTTTGCAAAACTGGATCAGCCAAACTGTTGTCACTAAGACTGCATTTATTATGTATATAAGATTAATGACCTGAGGTAAATTTCCATGGAAAATATTGATTTTGGTAAAAAAACCCAACCACCCTATTCTTGAATGAAGAGACTGGGGAAAAAGAGAAGGGAAAACTTCATGTAAAAACACAAACAAAAATCACTTTTTGTTTTGTAAATAGAACCTTGAATACCCGTTGAAAAAAAATATAGAATTATGCATTTTTTTGTTTGCTTCCTTTTAAAATGTCTTTTGAAATATGTCTTTGAGCATTTCTGACAAGCTCTGAAAAGAAACTTAGCCAAATAAAGCTCAACGCAGACATGCGATATGGTAGGATTCATGTGTCTAGACCTACATTTTTAATTTTTTTCAGCTAATCCCATTTAGATTCCTATGCTGAGCCACTAATATAATATGTGAGCTTCAGTCTGGTGCTGCATAGGAACTGAGCATCACTGCAAGAAGCAGAGACTACCCTCCAATAGCAGTGACAACAACTCGTCTTCCTCCTAACACATTTTGAAGATCTCATGAAAAGTCACTTATTCAAACCGTTTTCTGCCCACCCACTCCTCCCTCTCGTATCCCAACAGGAGTCACAAGATGAGGTATCCAAACCTCTGCTAAACACGTCACGATGATGAGTTGTAGGAGGTGAAGATGAAGTAGAGTCGTACCCACGTGAGGTGCTGTGTGGAGATAGGTGCTGGATCTGCTACTTCCCAGAGCCTCCTGCATCGCTTTGGGGGATAAAAGGACCTCCTGAAGGAAAGAGGTTGTCCTGGTTTTGTTAAAACCAAGTTTCTCTTTTAGTGAATTTGCCTGTCAGCTAAAGCTTTCAGATCAGCTGCATTTTCCTGGAGAACCAGATCCATGTTTTGGTGAACACAGCAATGGAATGCGAGGTCACTGATAAGGATGGATGCACATCTCGCCAGAGGGGCAACGAGAAACAGGGGACCAGAAACTGACCAACGGAGCATAACATCCCATTCACGGGATAATTCATATAAAAGTGGGAGATCACGAGGATCTCGTCCCTTTTCCTTATGGCGACATTCGGAGAGGACCCTGCGAGTCGTCCCTGCAAATTGAGGCCAGTGACAGACTGAACCCAACTCCATTGGCTTCAGAGTCCAGTCCAGGACTCCGGGTGCTGGGACTTTCAAGATTGGTTTTGTGTATTTTGTATTATTTTCTCTATTTTTTATTAGAGGCATTAGTAAAACATTTCTAATTTTCCCAACTCTCTTCTCTCTGTCCTTCTTTCCCTCCCGATCGCCTGCCCTTAGTGGGAAGGGGGAGAAGAGGGGGTTTACCATACATTTGCCACGGTTTATTGTCACCCCACAATCAAAACCTCAACAACCACTGACAGCCCATGGCTGTGCCGAATTTCAGAGGGTGATTTCCACAAGCACTTGTCATCCATGTCTGTATTTTCCTTGCAGGCTATTAGATATGGAGGGTCTGTAACACATAACAAGAGCCTGATGAAGGCTGAAGGGCAGTCATGTTTTCACTGCCTCTCATTTAAATTAAATTCAAATTTAATTTAAGCATCACTGCATGCCCTATAAGCCAACAGCTCCAGTTGCTGCTGCTGCTTGTTTCACCTGAGGTTGAGTTTTGGCCAGAGAGGTGGCACATGGCCCTGGATGACTGGTGGATTTGCTAATTCTGGTGAAGATTTCCCAGACCAAGAGCCTCCCATTGCTGCTGACACGTGAGTGATCATACGCAGCTGTGTTGAGATGCTTATCGGTCTCATTAAAGCCGGCTATAGCATAATCTTCTTGGCGACTCTCGGCCAGGGACACGAGATGTCACACAACCCCTTCGCCACTCGAGTAGCTGCATCTCCAAGCTGGTTGAATGTGGATGCAGCTGGCGAGCCCTCGCGGTGTGCCGTGGGTTATTTTTGGAGGCAGAGCCACGGAAAAATGCTGAGAACACTTGTTTTGATCACTGCTGCTGTCCCTTGTTGACCTTGCCGAGTCCTGCGTTGCATGCACAAACACTATCCCATACTCAGAAAGCACAATGATGTTTTCCACTGTGTCTGTGTTGCTTAAGACTCCACAGAGGTGGCTTATCCCACTCCATACTAGGTTCAGGCTCCTCATCCACATCTTAGAGGCTTGTTAACGGTTATCCTATGGATTTATCGGTGTAGTCAGCCAACATCAGACTGCTCCCGCAGCTGTTAAATCATAGAATTGGTTCAGCTGGAACAGACCATCAGGATTATTGAGTCCAATGATAACCCACATATCTCTTAATGACTTTAAAAGCCTTTTTAAAGGAGTGCAGTTGGATTTTTTTTGGGCATAGAGCCACTCCTTTGGGACCAACTCTTGATATAAACTTGTGCCGGTACAATCTAACATCTGAAATAAATCTAAAGTTGAGATAATAGTTTCGAGCTCTGTCTCTGAGCACAATCCCCACCTGGAATGACTGTGTTTCTTTATTCCACCTCTGGGTGCAATGGAGGATCTTACAGACCTTTCTTTTAAGGCTGAACACTGTGTTCCCATCTTCATGTTGCTCCTGTTGTGAACCTTGAAGGTGGTTCTGACACTTCGCTTTTCTCCCATGAGAAACACAGGCTACAAGATCTTCCCAAACAGCCTCTTCTTATAAATAAATACATTTTTTTTCAAAAATTTCCCTTGAAACGCGGCAAGTAAAGTACTTTCACCTGTTCACTGAAGTGCGTATCATATTATCCGTACCAACATGAATGTATAACTTACATATAGTAAAAGCCTCTCAGCATATATCAAGGGTTTTCTCGGTGCCTTCTGTAACAGTCGCATGAGCCCTGTCGCATTTTCAAGTGGAAAGGCCCGATCGACTTTAAATGTTAATGTCTGTGTTTCTCCACACCACAGTCTGGTTGAGTTCAGTGCCACTTGACTCGTCTCTTCGATTGCGTGACCTCCATCCCCATCATCTTCTGCCTTGGGCAGTTACTTTCAAATTGGATGTAAGGCCTGAACGTCATGTCCCTGGGATCAACGTTCATCTCACGGTAGGCTGTGTCAGGAATAGAGAATTTAATGGATGTTGGAACCTCATGGCTATTGGCAATGTGTCCCTGCATGGTTTTGACTTGGGACAAGTAGCACTGAGCTAAGGGGCTTTGAGAAACTTGATCTCAGTGCAGAGTCTTGTATGTGGGCAGGAACAACCCCAGGTTCCAGTATAAATTGGGGAATGACCTATTAGAGAGCAGTGTAGGGGAAAGGGACCTGAGGGTCCTGGGGACAGCAGGGTGAGCATGAGCCAGCACTGGGCCCTTGTGGCCAGGAAGGCCAATGGTACCTGGGGTGGGTTAGAAGGGGGTGGTCAGTAGGTCAGAGAGGTTCTCCTGCCCCTCTGCTCTGCCCTGGGGAGACCACACCTGGAATCTTGTGTCCAGTTGTGGCCCCTCAGTTCCAGAAGGACAGGGAACTGCTGCAGAGAGTCCAGCGCAGCCACCAAGATGCTGAAGGGAGTGGAGCATCTCCCGTGTGAGGAAAGGCTGAGGGAGCTGGGGCTCTGGAGCTGGAGAAGAGGAGACTGAGGGGGGACCTCATTAATGTTTACAGATATAGAAAGGGAGAGCGTCAGGAGGATGGAGCCAGGCTCTTCTCGGTGACAACCATTGATAGGACAGGGGGTAATGGGTACAAACTGGAACACAAAAGGTTCTACTTAAATATGAAATGAAAGTTGTTCCCAGTGAGGGTGTCAGAGCCTGGCCCAGGCTGCCCAGGGAGGTTGTGGAGTCTCCTTCTCTGCAGACATTCAAACCCGCCTGGACACCTTCCTGTGGAACCTCAGCTGGGTGTTCCTGCTCCATGGGGGGATTGCAGGGGGATTCCAGGTCCCTTCCAACCCCTGACATTCTGGGATTCTGTGATACGTGTGATCTGGGTGAAGATGTCCCTGCTCACGGCAGGGGACTTGGACTAGAGCTTTAATGGTTCCTTCCCATCCAAACCATTCTGTAGTTCTATGATTCTATGAAATAATCCCCAAACATAGATTGGCACACGTTAGAGATTTTTCTTAACAGCTTTTCTGGGTGCAAACACCCTGTTTAGGGAAACAAGGTGCTTGGCAGTATGGATGTGGCCACACCACCCCAGCCATGATGGGGCCAGAGGACAGACCCCAGAACTCTTTATTTTATGAGGACAAATGCAGCCTTAATGTCAGCCCAGGCTGTTGTTAGACCAGTCATCTTCCAGTTCTACTGTGCATTTGTTTTATCCTGGGCTTCGACTGTATTTTCTGAAGCTGCACTGTGAGAAAGTTGTAATTGGACTCTTGAAATTTAATTTAGTGGTTGCCTGGTTGTCGGGCAGTTTTTCTGCCTATCGCTCACCGGACGTAATCATATTCTCATATTCCATCAGAGGCAGAATAAGCCAGTATGTTCTGCATTACTAAGTGTAGCACAAGTTTATTGCCTGCTGGGTTTCCTTTTTTATTTTTCCAAGGCAGATGTACATATTTGGTTTTGTGACTCTTGTTCGTGGACCTGGATGTGTTGAGTTATGATGATATATGGGGAAATCAAGAAGGGATGGTGAAAAATGTCAAGATGCAAAGGGCAAGCAATGGTTTAGGGAAGATAAAATAACAATGTCAGCCCTGTGATTTTCATATTGCTAATATAATGCTCCTGAGATAAGGTCACCTCCAGGGGACATGGTAATCCTGATACAAGGGGGACATGGTCACCTCCCCTGTCCCCACTGGCTTGCCCATAGCCGAACTCCCTATCCTACTCAAACCAGCTTGGAGCAGCGATGAATTCACATTTGTCTGCACCTATTTCTGTTAAAACACCCATAGAGACCTCAAGGAGCTGTATAGTGAAGTTAACTGGGCTAAGGCACATCTTCCAAACCTGCATGGAGAGTTTGAAGCACACAGAAAACCCACATATTTAGGCCATTCCTCCTTTAAATGTGGACCTGTGAGCCAAAATAGATCAAACTGAAGGACTGGAAGGAACCACCACAAAACTGGATGCATTCAATGCAAAGGCCTTTAAGAAAAAGTTATCTAAAATAAAAAGTAAATTCATGGCTCTCCCTATTAAATCTTAAATTTATTAATAACCACTGAAATTACAAAGTGACAACCAGTAGCATCATTAAACTGTGGTTATTCGTTAGCTGCTGCTGGAGACCCCGACCCAGGATTGGGGGAAGCACTGATTAAGGTTTTGACAAAAACCTCTCTTTTTTCATGGGTGCAAAGAGCATATTTTGTGCGGTCCCTGATGTCAGCCCCGTAACACCGCATGGAGATGCTCTCATCCGGAGGGCTGCCGTGAAGTTGGTGGAAGATGCCCAGATCCCTTGGAGAAACTCATCTGCGGTCCCCTGGTAGCTGCCTGGAGTCCTCAGTTGACATTACGTCCTGGCTTTGTCTCTGAAGGCCCCTCTGTCCTCTTTTGCTCCACGTTGGAAGCCGTTTCCCTCTGGCAGATTGATGGTGTGACGGGGGGTGTCCCCAGTGGCCGCGATGCCATCTGTCCCCCCTCCCGCTGCCACGACCTGGAGGCACCACCACTTTGGGATGGGTTTCCTGAGTGCTCCCAAGGGTCCAGTTTTCCCTCTAATAACTGCTGAGTGGAGCAAACATCTTTTTCGGTGGGATGCAAGCACCTTAAAACCATGCCCAGCCATGGGACAGCCAAGCGTCCTGCCTAGTTAAGACATAGCAGATAGAGTGAGGTTGGATGATTTCCTCCAATCTGTTATAAAAATAACTTATTCCAAGACGATCTGGTCCCAGGAGGGAGCAGAAGACCCAATCTCCTGGTTCCTCTTCATCTTTTATCCATCCCCGTGGCTTTTCCATCCCCTGCCTGCTGCTAATCAGCATTCCTTGCAAAGAGCAGCTGCTAATTTGCCGGCGGTCGTTAGTGCGTGTGGAGGGCGAGGAGGTGGTCGGGGGGATGAGGCGAGACCCTCCCGGCAGCTCCTGCCACCGGTATCACCAAAACGCCCCTTTCCCAACCTCAAAGCCACCCCGGTAAAAAAACCAAATTCAACCCGGTGCGCTGTGCCCACCCGTAAAATTAAAACTGCTTTGCAGCACTTGTATTTTAGGTAGGAAAAAAATGTGTTTGTCTGTGTGTGTTTGCGTGTGCGCGTGTGTGTATATATAAATACATATAAATACATATATATATTTTCCCCTCTGAAAGAACTCGCTTCCCTTTGGGAATAAAGGCGATCTTTAAAAATGCAAAAATTCCTTCCAGACAGTTTGTCATGTCTTACTAGAAACAGCAGACGCTATTAGCAATTTAAATGATGCCTCCTATTAGCATAATTTTTAATGAAGCGGAGCACGTGTTTCACATCGGTGTTTCCGATGCGGCGAGGAGGAGGCACTCGGACACTCAATGAACGTAGTAAAAATTGCTTTTGAGAAGATAAGGAGCGATGCCACAACCTTTTGATGGTGACCCAACTGGTGCCGTGAAATTCAGTCCTGGGGAGGTGACTGTGTGTGTGTTAATGGTCCCTGCTAAGGCAGTCGATGGTGTCCATGTGCACATCATAAAGGACCTGCCTACAGACAATATATCCTACTTCACTGTGACACCATGCAAATTATATGCATATATATATATATCTATATATCTATATATCAGGGTTAAAATTACACGCTTTTGACCTGTGTGCATGATTTCTGACTCCCGGTCAGCACTTTATTTTACATGGTTCTCTGCAAGTTTGCAGTGCAATAATTTTCTCCAAATTTGACCTTTAATTTGGTGGAAAACCTTCACCGACAAAAAAGGCCATGGGAATAAACCACTGCTTTCGGTCAGTTTGCCAGATTTTTATGTGCAGATGGAGCGAACAAAGTTAGAGGTGTATGTGGGGTCTTTGTGTGTGTGGTTTTGCCCACTGTTGGATATTTTATTATTATTATTATTATTATATTTATTTATTTATCCTTTTTTATTATTATTTTTAGTATTTTCCAAAATCTTGGGACTATCGGGATTGTTTTCCCCTGCTGCCATTCATAAACTCTTTGGTACCTTTTAAACATGATCCAGAAACTTCTTCAGACCATCATTGCCCTACAAGCCAGGCTGCGATTGCAACCCCAAGTCTTCCTTATCCACTTGGAATCCAAAAGGCGTTAGCACACCCGGAATGACTGACAGCAATAAATGCTGAATAAAATCACTTGCCACCCCAGATCTGTTACTGCTAGTTCAAATTTCTATTTGCCTTACAGTACCCTGGTGGCACTGTGCAGGAAGGGAATGCCAACGGGTTTTCAACTCCACCAAACATCATATAAGCCAAGGCTTGTTTTTTATTTTTTGCTAAAAAAATACGCGATTTCTTGAAGATGAAATAGTAATTGAAATTCATCTTTTCGCCTGTTTTCCCCACTTCTCCCTGCCCACAGCGCTAATGGGCTGCACAACGCCAGGTTCTCGTGCACGAGCCATTTGCAGCATTGGAGAGGAAATTGCGTGTGGGTGTGAAGTCGTGTGTGCACACATGTTCCACATTTTGTTTGTTTAAAAGCCCATGCGAAGCTTGTTTCCTTTTTTTCTCTTCTTAATGGGAAGATCCTCCTGGGAACCGAAGTCACAGAGGCAATAACGCACTGCACAAACCAATAACCGATCCCTCATGGGGACGATAGAGCCGCCCTTGTGCTTGGCCATCCTTTGGGACAGCAGGAGGTCGCTTGGACCAACCATTCCCCCTCGCCAGCCTCCCCAGCTCGTGTGCAAACGTTCTGCCGCAATGTGGAAACATCCTCATTAGGGTAACAGGCAGATTTCCAGGATCCGCTTCTGATTCCCTTGTCCTGGAACGATCCCAAATAGCACAGATGTTTTGACGGCTCTCCCGGAGGGCGGCAGCAGCTCATCCGCCACTTTCGGCACGTCGAGCGCTGGCACGCCAGGATGCGGATGCCTCACCCCGTGCCAGGGGCAGCATCCTGGTGAACCCAACAGCTTCGCCCCAGCAAAGAGAGGTCCCGACGTGGGGCAGTGCCCAGATGGGGGTCTCCAAAGACACGTGGCATCCTAGACATGCAATCTACAGCCTGTGCATGCTGAAGCAGTTTCTGGGGAAAAAATACGTTCTTTTAGGACATTCTGCAAGTAAATGCTGCTTCTTGAGGAGGACTTTGCTCTTAAGAAAGATGCAACTTTTGGGGAAAAAATATGGCTTTTTAGGACGTCCTGCATGCAAACGCTGCTTCTTGAGAAGGATCTTGGTCTTAAGAAAGATGCAGCTTCTGGGGAAAAAATATGGCTTTTTAGGACGTCCTGCATGCAAACGCTGCTTCTTGGGAAGGACCTTGCTCTTAAGAAAGATGCAGAGGAGGTGAGAAGGATAGATGCGGGTTGATACCTCCATTCCACAGGCCAGGAAATTATGAATAGAGAGCAAAGCGTTGAATTGCAGTAAGGAGAATACAAACATTAGTGCAAAAAACGGGGAATAAACCTTTAGCACCAAGGTGTTCTCCAGTATCAGGGTGACCTTCTTCAGTCTACGCCAGCACCGAGTAAACACAACCACGCTTTCCATGCTGGGTCGCGTCCTGATGGCTCGAGGATGGGACAGTGGGTCAAGAGAGATGAAACTACGTCTTGATTTGTTGGGTATCCTCAGGAAATTGTTTCCTTCCCACCTTCCCTCCTACCCTCCCACCTGCCTCAGAAGAGGCTGTGAAGCTTTCTTCACTCAGGATTGCAAAGTACTTGGGAAAGTTCAAGTGAAATACAGCATGGAGCTGCTATTGTTGCCGATGTTTTATTTTTCTCTGCCAGTCAATTAAGGGGGAAAACCTGACAATCAGAAGTTATTCATCTCACTATATAACAGCCTCTTGTAGGGTTTATCTTCCTTGGGAAGGAAACAAGAGCTGCCTGTTTATGAGAAGAATGGAAATACCAGACAATAAAAGAGAAGCATCTCTGCACATTGCCAACCTGGCCCATCTCCCACCTGGTGTCCTCATTTATATCTGCTCGTAGCAATTGCAAAGTGGGTGCAAAGTGCTGTTCTGGCAGGGGAGTGTTGCTGGCTGGCACAGCACCGACGTCAATGCAATGAGGAGTCACAAACTGTGGGGCTCGTCTGTGCTTGCAACTGAGCCAAGGTGGGACAAAGTGGGTTCTAAATGGCTTTAAAGTCCAGCATGAAAAACCTGGTGATGGGGAAAGGGAGGAATGGAGCTTGCACTGCTGTGGTGATATGGGTTTTGCATGGGTCACGTCCTTAGTAGCAGGGGCGGAGATTTTGTTGATCCTCTTCATTGGAAAGAAATTCAAAACAACCTGGGGCTGCTCAGCATTGCTGCATTAGTCGACCTGTCCTGCTCTATGCGATGCCTGTGGATTTCGTGCTATGTCAGCGAATTCAAAGCTCAAGATACAAATAACAGATAACCCAGAGAATAACCATCCTTAGTGCTGCACATCTCACACCCTTTCTGTGCCTTTATTCAAAGCCCTTCACAAATATTAATCAAATCAAGTGCACTGAAGTGCCCTGGGAATTAAGTCAGGGAGGGGAGGGTTGAACCTCTGATGCTGTGCAGAGCATTCCCAGGCCACCGCTGTTTGTCCCTACAGGATCATCCATCCCTTCTGGTGTTCCTGGGGAGACATCATGCTTGGTCCTCAGGTTGTGCTCCCACCTACACTCTCATAGATCCTGGACCTTGGGCTACTCCTGCATTTATGGAGTGAGCAAGTGACTTGGAAAGTGGTGTGTGATACAGCATGAACACAGACATAAAGACACATCGCTACCTTAGGGCTAAAATATGGCTCTTTCCCTACCTTGTCCACAGAGGTTTTTCCTTTGAATTTAGTTTATTCTATTGTCTTCAATTTATCTGCTGGGTGGAGATCAAGAGGAAATATTCTATTTTATTTTGGATGTTAATTGAGGAATATGTGAGTTATCTTATCTGATCGGAGCTGACCCCTGCAATACTGCCTGTTAAGTATTTCAGAGAAAGGTGCAAGGCATCTATCAGTAGGTGACGATGAAATTTCTTGCTTGTCAGTAAAATTTTTGTAAACCTTTCATGAGAGTTGATCTTACAGCTGAATAATTACACAGGTGGGGGCTGTGACCAGCACTAGCGATCCCAGAATATATTTTTCCTGCTGTTACGATCCCCTGGTTGGTCTCCGCTTTCTCCCAACCTTTGCTTGCTCCTGTTGTACTATTCCGTCATCTGGAACACAACCTGATGGCAGTTGGCCTTTTAATAACATCAGCACATTGTCCAGCATGACCAAGTGCCAGGTCTGATTTGGGCCCCCACCACTTTATTATCATGAAGTCCTCTAGAAAATTAATTGCCAGCTCAGCTAGCAATAACCCAGACCCCTAATCGTAAGTATCTCCTCCTGGTTTAAATAGTGAGCTTATTGGAAGACATGTTGCCTTTTGCTTTATTTGCTTAAACGAGTGTTAACTTGCCCTGAGGAAGATTAGTGTCAATGAGAGTTTAACTTCAGAGGCCGAAACCTGGGTTTTCCACCTACAAAAGACAAGGTTCACAGTGAAGAATGAACTCCAAGAAGCAAACAGAAGCGTTAACTCCAACTTCTCCCATATTTTTGGCCAACGCCAATCCCATCTGATTTCAGAGGATTTCCCGCACAGCAGGTACCTCTTGCGTGTAGGTTTTCCACTGGGCAGTTTGTTAAATGCATATGAAATGCCTTTTCAAATGTGCTCCAGAGTAAATGTGTTTTTCCTGCCCGTTTGTTGCCAGGCTAATGTTGTGAAGCAGCAGAATAGTCCATTTGCAATTGTAATGCTGAGCAGTCAAGCACAAGCACGTTAGCATCTAATGCCGGCTGCAGCGCCCGCAGAATGGCAGCTGGCACTTTAGGTATAGCCCTTAAAGCTTATTAAATCTATCGGTCTTTGGAGTTTTAATTCTTTCCTACAGCATTGAATTTATGGGCACTCGTGCCTACCAGTTGCTCTGCTGAGATTAACTGGCATGTCTTCTGTGGGATCTTAAGGTTTCATCCAAGTCATATGCAATAGCGGCATCTTCACAAAGGCTTCTGGAAGGAGCTTTGTAATAAATAATTTTCTTACAAATGTCTATTGTGGATGTCTCGTGTAGCCATCAAAAAAGGAAGGGACTAGCTTGGGACATTTCCATTGAGATCCAAAACTTTAACCCTCCAAACCAAAGCTTCAAATCTGCAGACACAGAATCACAGAAACCCAGACTGGTTGGAGTTGGAAGGGACCTGAGTCTGATTCATCCTCTTGACATTCACCCTTCAGATATTTGTCAGCATTGATCATATCCCTCTCAGCCTTCTTCAGGCTAAACAGATCCAGATCTCATAGTCTCTCATCACAAAGATGCTCCAGACCCCTCAGCATCTTTGCAGCCCGCAGCCAAGTTGATGAGAATCAAAATTTGCAACAGAGAAATAAAATGTGAGAAAAAAAGTGATGGTGAAGATATGTGCCCACAGCACCAGGCTGCCAGAAGAAAAGTGCTGTGCCAATAACCCCTTTTCCTAATTTTCTAATTTCCTAATTTTCCTAATTTTAAATGAATTCCAGCTGGAAATCCATCCAAACCCAACAGCTTCATGGGATGTGGTGTGTTGCTGTCTCTCCTGGGATAGAGCAGCTGGCCGTGAGCCTCCATGATGGTGGCGCTCCAGAACACATATTGTCTTGCCATGAGAGGACAACAGCTCTTAAAGTTTGACCTACATTTATTTTTCTTGCTGATGCAATATATTAAAACCCTTAAAAGACCCTCCTCTCTGCATTCGCTGCACTTCCAGTCCTTATGTTTTGGGAGTTTATTTTTCAAGAACCACAGTTGCATATTTTCACAGAATCATAGTATCGTTGTGGTTGGAAGAGACCCTCAAGATCGTCAAGTCCAACCATAACGTAAATCTAGCACTAAACCACATCCATGAGAACCTTGTCTACACACCTTTTAAACACCTCCACGGATAGTGAATCAACCACCAACCCAACTCAACAGCTTGTTCCAGCCTGTTTTCTCCTTCCTCAGCAAAAGGAGGATATTTCTCTTTATTTTTCTTGTTCTATGTTGCTGAGCCCCAGGAAGAGGAAACTCACTGGGCTCTTACAAGGTTTACAAGGTGTTACCTTGGCACCGTGGTTTGGAGAAGCGATAGGAGGTTTCAGCAGCCCCATCTGAAGCTCTTATGCTCTTCATGGAGGGGACAGAACTTGGATTTATTGCCCTGTTCAAACTGCTTGGCAGGAGCACTACTTCTCCTCCACAAGGATGGTGGGAGGCACATCATCTTCCCTCTCCGCATAGTCGCTGGCGAAGCCGTGAAATTAATGTGACCATATGGAAGTAGGCTGTGGATCTTGACTGTCTAACACGCTCCAGTTTCCAAAATCATGCTCCTGACACAACGCAACCACAGGCTGCTCCAAACCCAAGCCTTGTGGCGAAAGATAATTTTGCTCCTCTACATCAGCCAAGGTACTCTAAGGTGTGAAAGATAAAGGTCCCTAGCAATTTATAACTGCTAATCATCTGGCCCTGAAATGATGGCAGAAGACATTTTATTCTCTGTTTATTCATCCCGACTTGAAGTGAATCAACTTCTGAGCTCACACCATGTGATGGTGGCAGTGGTGCGTGTGTTTTCTGTGCCAGCAGAGAGTATCCAGGCAACTAGACCAGATATCAAAATCTTGTCAGATTTTTCCCACTCTGTGTTTGTCTGTCTTATGGCCCCTATTACCGCTGCATTTAGGACCCCGTGATCTCTACAGAATCTCACATCTGCCTTTTGGAGACTGAGTAACACTTCCATTCTGCAAATGGAGATGGGAGGCACAGAGAGCTCTGCAGGGAACCTGGCTGAGCTAGGGAGGAAAGTGAGATGTCCCAGGTCAGCAGTTGCCAACAGAGACCCACCTTGTAAAGGTGGGAACAGTTCTGAGCATGAGAAGTTCAAGCGAAGAAAAGGTGTTGCCTTACTGGATTGCGGGGGAATTTGGGCTGGAAGTGGCCTTAAAAGGTTTACAGAATCATCCAGCCATAGAATATTTTGGGTTGGAAGGGGCCTTCAAAGCTCCCCCAGTGCCATCCCTGCCATGAGCGGGGTATAGAAATGACCCAGGGCCCTCTGAGCTGCACAAGGTGTTCAGAGCAGCCCATGGGCATTGTCCTGGTGGTTCTCTGTTGATTCCTTCCTTCCTCTGAGGACATTGGACAGGAAATATAACCGAGGCTCCTTCTTTACAGGGACCACCTGGTCCGCTTAGAAGTTCTCTGATGTTGCCTTGGGTAAGGGTAAAAGAATCACAGAATCATAGAATAGTTCGGGGTGGAACGGACCTTCAAACCCATCTAATCCAACCACTGCCATGAGCAGGGACATCTTCACCAGCTCAGATTGCTCAGAGCCCCGTCCAGCCTGGCCTGGGATGTCTCCAGGGATGGTTCATCTACCACCTCTCTACCCAACCTGGGACAGGCTCTCACCACCCTCAACACAAACCATTTCTTCCTCATGTCTGGCCTGAATCTCCCTCATTTAGTTTAAAACCATCACTCCCTGTCCTATCAGAACAGGCTCTGCTCAAAAGTCTGCCCCATCTTTCTTATCAACCCCTTTTAAGTATGGAAAGGCCACAATAAGTTCTCCCCAGAGATTCTCTTCTCCAGGTTGAACAACATCAGCTATAGTTCAATCTCCTCCTCAAAGCAGCCCTGGGTTTAGACCAGGTTGCTCATCCAGTTAGGTCTTGAAAACGTCCAAGGACGGAGACTACACAACCACAACCCGCTCCACTCCTTGTGCCCTCTGCCCACAGTCTGAAGCCTTTCAGGATCCTTCTGAATCCACCCATCAGCCCAGTAAGTCCCCACAAGTAACCCAAGGGAGGGACCTCACTCACTGGATGGAGGCTTCTGCTTTTTTCTGCTGAAACCGTCGAGTTCTAGTCCCAGCCACAAAATACGGATCCCTACGTGTAAGTCAGAAGCAGGATCTAATGTTTAAAAGATGGGTAGATGACGTTCTTAGGGACATGGTCTAGTGATAGCGTGAGGTTAAGGGTTGGATTCAATGACCTTAAAGGACTTTTCCAACCAAAATGATTCTAATCTACTTAATACAGGCACCCAGTCTACACCTAAATTTTGCTCCTGTCCTGATACACACACATACCCATTACCCACTCAGGGCAGAGAGACAGGTACCCTGAACACCTTCACAAGATGATCCTCAGACCCTCCATAGCTTCTCTACACTTGTCACCCACCCCTTGGTTGCAAAACCAGATCAATTCACCTGTCACAGTAATTCCTCCCTTGTGAGTGAGCAGCAAAATCCGAATCCTACGGAGTTAACTTTTCGTGCCTACCCTTTTTGTTCCTGTCTTTCTTTTTCAGCATTTCATTGTCAGGAGGAGAAATTGAGGAAGACAGGCATCATTTCTTATATCACCAAACAGTCAGAATGAAAATGGAATGCCTGACTCCTTTTTTTCCGCTAGTAGTTAGGAACGTGGAAATCAGCCATGGACATCACCATGGTGGAACGGTGGCTGGATACTGAACTAAATTAGTCTTTACATAAGTGCGGAATTTTGAGACCTGAGAATTATTTATTATGTTGCAGAGATTCATCTCCCTTTCCAGCCCTAACAGTGAAAGAATAAATTTATCCTATTCTAAGTAAAAAAAAAAACCCAACCTTGTTGATGACCCAACAGTCAAATGATTCCTTGGGGGTGGCAATCAGGAAAATCATATGTATTTTTAATTCCTTGTCATTTTAGTTTAATGTCCTAAGGTTTTATTTCTTTAGCAATTCTTCTTAAATGGGCTTATTCCAAAGCCTATGTCCTAATTAAATGTGCCGTGCCCTGAAATAAGAGATGGCACACACGAATGTCCTAAATAAAGGAAAATAAATAAATAAAGGGCCTGTTAAATTTTCTACATCATGTCCATGAACAAGGAAGCATCCCTCTCTTCCTTTTTGACCTATGGATATCATTAATATGGACCGTTCCAGCACAATGAACTGGAAAGAATGGTAATACTTTTAATTTCCTCTCTTCGGCAGAAATAGTTGCTTTACCATATTAATGTCCTCATGGGTAATACAGTGGCTTCTGGCTGACATGAAACGTCCCGTTTATCTTGGATTTTGTGGCTATGTCAGAACAGAGTCTGATTACTTCGGGAAACAATATTCATGCTGCAAATTCTAATGAGTCTTCCAAAGATGACTTAAGGAGGCTCTTCCCAAGTGATCCAGAGAGAATAATGGCTCAAAATTCCCATGGGCAGCTTGGCCACTCTTGGTTCTAAAGTCGAGCACTTGGCTGACAAATTCACAGTTGTGTCTGGCAGAAAAATGTGGTTTTGCGGTAAGCAACAGTTATAATTCAGCATTTGTGAGCTGGACCATGAGCTCTACTTTCCTCAGGTTTGCTGTTGTTTTTCCCAATAATAATTTACAGAGAACTGAAAGAGATGCTATTGAGTTAGAAATTAGATATTAGAACAACTTCAACTGACTAGTGACTCTGTGGCCAGGCAGAATCAGAAAGTGTGAAGCAAAACAGATTGAGAAGTTTGCAAGGGAACCTGCTCATTCCCTTTGTGCAGCTCTCACCCCTTCATTTTCCTGCTTAAAATTATTTTGCTAATAATCTTACCGAAGAAACACGAGAATAACAACAAAATCAATAATCCATCCATCCATCCATCCATCCATCCATCCATCCATCCACCCATCAGCCCATCTCTTTTCTATCTTCAGAAGAGTTTGCTGCTTCATGGAATATGTGGTTGCACATGATGCGTGTGCTGTTTTTTATGGGACTGGAAGGAGCTGGTCTAACCCTTGCCCCTGCACTTTGTCTTTTCAAAGCAAAGGAGAAAAACAGATTGGAGTTTAGTTTGTATGCAGAAAGTCACTCTGCAAGTAACACTCTGCAATTTTCTAGCCCCCTGTGGACACATTATGTTTGAGCTTTCTGTGTTATATTTAAAAATAATACGAAGATTTATCCAAGGAATTACTTCTGTTGAAAAAAAGGCTTTTACTGCCCCACAATGTGAAAGACCAAGCATGCTGCTCCCACTCAAGCCAGGACGAGGAATTTGTCGCAGTGTCCCAGACAATAAGTTGCTCGTCCCCATGTCTGAGCTGGACACCACGGTCCTGTGATGGCTCCATGTAAAGACATGGTTATGGCAAAGCCAGGGATGCACGAGGTGAAACCCAAACCCTCGACCAAAGTCACCTCAAAGAGGCAGGACAAATTGCAAACATGATTAGGACAGGGAACTGCTGCAGAGAGTCCAGCGGAGCCACCAAGATGCTGAAGGGAGTGGAGCATCTCCCGTGTGAGGAAAGGCTGAGGGAGCTGGGGCTCTGGAGCTGGAGAAGAGGAGACTGAGGGGGGACTCATTCATGGGGATCAATATGTCAGGAGTGTCAGGAGGATGGAGCCAGGCTCTTCTGGGTGACAACCAGTGATAGGACAAGGGGCAATGGGTACAAACTGGAACACAAGAGGTTCCACTTAAATATGAGGAGAAACTTGTTTGGGGTGAGGGTGTCAGAGCCTGGCCCAGGCTGCCCAGGGAGGTTGTGGAGTCTCCTTCTCTGCAGACATTCAAACCCGCCTGGACACCTTCCTGTGGAACCTCAGCTGGGTGTTCCTGCTCCATGGGGGGATTGCACTGGATGAGCTTTCCAGGTCCCTTCACATCCCTGACATTCTGGGATTCTGTGATTCTGTGATCCAGGGTGGGAGCTTGGGCTGATGATTATTCTGATGTGTTTCATGTGATTTCTGCTGCTGCAGGACTAAAGACAAGGGAAGGGGAGGAGAAAGCTTAATTTGGGATTTTTTTGCTACCGAAGACAAAGTGTGATGATGGGACACCAGAAAAGCGTGCAATTGTGAAAGGCTGCTCTGGAGCAAATGTGGGTTGCTCCCCAGGAAGAGGACTGGAAGAAATGGTTTTTATTTTGGGGAGAAAGATTTAGGCTAAATATTGGGAAAGCTGTTCCACTCTAACAGTGGAAGAAGACCTGTTCCAAGGTGTGGAAAAAAAAAAAGCATCAGTATGACTGTGATCTCTTCAACAAGAGTGGTTTTGGATTGAATGGGGAACTTCACAGATCTAACGTGACTCACATCATGTTTCATAGAGGTCCCAACTGTAGGTGATCGATCTCCCATGGTTTTGTGTTGGTGTGTGGCCTGGGAAAGGTGTCTGAGACCTTTCATTGGGGTGAAGGGATGAGTCAAACATCTGTCAGGAGTGAGCTGAGCCTACTTCATCCTGCCTCGGTGGAAGGGGAGCCTGGGAGAGCCTCTGGAGGTCTGTCGATCCGTCCATCCATTCATCCATCCATCCATCCATCCATCCATCCATCCATCCATCCATCATCCATCCGTCCATCCATCCATCCATCCATCCATCCATCCATCCATCCATCCATCCCTGCATCCATCCATCCATCCATCCATCCACCCACCTATCCATCCATCCATCCATCCACCCACCTATCCATCCATCCATCCATCCATCCATCCATCCATCCATCCATCCATCCCCTCACTCACCCCTCTGGCTCCTGACCCTCGGAGCAGCATGGACCATTTCCCCTCGCACAAAGCTCGGGAGATCTAACATGAGCAGTCAGGAGGGGGCACGGCTGTGAGCATAAATGATCAAAGGGCAGAGCAGGCCGATGTGCATAAAGACACTCTGATACAGCAGAAGAGATCCCCTCTAGCCCTTGCCGATGCTAATGCATATATTTACTTCCTGATTGACTTCATAATTAATTGACTACGTGGGGTAGATGCTTCTCTCACCTCCTTTGCTCTAAATAGGGCTGCAGGAGTCTGCGGAGTGACAGGGGTGTAAAACGGAGCCACACAAGGGATGAATCAGGCCTTTCGTCTTTATTTTCTCTGGAAGTACATAAAAGCCATGAGGAGCCTGTAAAGACATAAAGGAGGGCAAAAATGTATTTATTTCAATCCCCAAACTGCAGCAGGAGACAGTCAGCATGCAGAAGGGCTTAAGCAGTAGTTAAAATGAAGAGAGGTTTGTATTTTTGACTCTACGCTGGCTATTTAAAAAAATAATATGGTAGAAAGGTAAGGGAAATTAATACTTCCATCCCAAGCAGAACAAGGAGAAGAAGCATTTGTTATGCAAATCTTTTCATTATTGCAAATCCCGAGTGCTGATAAGAGATAAGCGTTGTTCTAGCTTTATTTCAAGTAGCTCCCGCGCAGACGCGGGTACGTGATTGTATTGCTGCGAAAGAAAGAAAGAAACAAACACACACGTTTTTCCCCGTACATTTATTTCTGTTACTGCAACACGAATTCTGGAGCCTGCCTGAAAAGGCATTTGGTCCATTGAGGCTTGTTCATTTTACGGCTTTGTTTTCTGCTAAGGTGACATCTGCTCCTGAATGACCTTAGCATCTTTTCTCTCCGCAGCCTGGCCCGGGTGGCCGTTCCTTTTATGCGCATACATTAATGTTCGGGTGAATCGCAGCTTCGTGAGGTCTGTTCTTTATCCTTTTCATTTCCACTAATCCCGGAGTCTGCAGGGAACAAAGGGCTGGATCCTCGCGGTGTAAACGGCCAGACCCGACCCCAGGGATTTACATCCGTGGCGGTGTGACACCGGTTATCTCCAAAACCCATTCCCCGCTTTGCCATCTCCACCATCAAATTCCTCATCCTTGGTGACAATTTATTCCTTTTTCCCTGTTTTTTTTTTTTTGTTTGTCTGCTTAGGAGGCAGCTGTAAAATTTGCTCCCATCCTGGGTGTCCCCATCCCTGGTCGGACACGTCCCAACTGCCCATTGCAGTACAAGGGAGGTTTTTGGTGTGTTGAAGGGTTGATTTCATCTGAATGGCGTTAGATGCTGCTTCCTCCCCATCACTACACCAAGGTGCTCCATATTTTTGTGACCCTGGTACAGATTTGCCCCCAACTGCTGCCGCCTTCTGTGGAAATCAATGAGATTTGCTCAGCCCTGCATTTAGCCGAGACACAGCTCTCTGTCTGCGTGGCTATTGAATTACTGTTAGACATGACAACGGAGCTTCCAAAGTTTGCAGTGTAATTTCAGTCTTCATATGCAGCTCTTTGAGACTTTTTTTCACAGAATCAGAGAAGCACAGGATCCCAGAACGTCAGGGATTGGAACGGACCTGGAAAGCTCATCCAGTGCAATCCCCCCATGGAGCAGGAACACCCAGCTGAGGTTCCACAGGAAGGTGTCCAGGCGGGTTTGAATGTCTGCAGAGAAGGAGACTCCACAACCTCCCTGGGCAGCCTGGGCCAGGCTCTGACACCCTCACCCCAAACAAGTTTCTTCCCCTGTGTTCCAGTTTGCACCCATTGCCCCTTGTCCTGTCACTGGTTGTCACCCAGAAGAGCCTGGCTCCATCCTCCTGACACTCCCCCTTTCCATATTGATCCCCAGGAATGAGTCCCCCCTCAGTCTCCTCTTCTCCAGCTCCAGAGCCCCAGCTCCCTCAGCCTTTCCTCACACGGGAGATGCTCCACTCCCTTCAGCATCTTGGTGGCTGCGCTGGACTCTCTGCAGCAGTTCCCTGTCCTTCTGGAACTGAGGGGCCACAACTGGACACAAGATTCCAGGTGTGGTCTCCCCAGGGCAGAGCAGAGGGGCAGGAGAACCTCTCTGACCTACTGACCACCCCCTTCTAACCCACCCCAGGTCCCATTGGCCTTCCTGGCCACACGGGCCCAGTGCTGGCTCATGCTCACCCTGCTGTCCACCAGGACCCCCAGGTCCCTTTTTGCTACAGTGCTCTCTAATAGCTCATTCCCCAACTTACACTGGAACCTGTTTTTTTTTCCCCCTGTCCCATTGTTCACCACTCTCCCTCCATTTAGAAGCTCGGTGTACCAACAGGAGTACTACATTTGTCCCATCTCCCTTTGTCTGGTACCTTTGTTTGTTGCATCACCACCAAACGAAATCCATTTTAGAACTGATTTCTCCAACCTGGCACCAGAATGACATGCCTACAGTTTCTGCTACAAATTCTCCTCGCTGTCTGTAAGAAGTTACTTAACCATTCCATTATTTCATACCAGCTCCCGGTGGGTTTTAGCTGCACAAGGCGTCTTTCTGATGGAACTGGCAACGGCTTTTAAAAAATCCAAATCAATTATATCTCCTGGGCCCCGCTCAAGACTTTAAAAGAGGTTAGTTAGGCAGGATCTTTATTTTACACATCTGGGCGGTAAATGCACTGGCACTTTTTCCCCCCGCCCGCACATACAAATGGTTCACATCGCCCCTTCGATAACACTGTTTATTGTTGGGAGAGTCGGGAGCTCACTCGGGGAGGAAATTTGGCTGATATATATGGCAAGACTCCAATGGCTTTAATGAATGCAATGCTGATCACTTAAACAACAGGATCAGCAATATGGCAGGGATGCGATAGCTCTTTTTTCCAACCCTGGTTATAAAATACCAGATAACACTGTTGTGTCAGAGGGCAACTCCCGTTAGACGGGACGAATTATGATCTGGGTGTTAGATCTGGTTTCTTCTTGCATCTCCTCCCTAGCAAGACTTTATCCCTTTCCATTGAAAGTGGTACCAAAATCCAATATTAAATCTCCTGGCAAGCTTTCTGGTAAGGAAACAATCCTAATGAACTTTTTAAACAACAATTCCCCTAGATATCTCAGTCTTCTCAAACAGGTCTTACTCGAACTAATTTCTAAATGAATACTGAAATGTTCATTTATGGAAAGGAAAAAAAATCAACTCCCTCATTTCTTCGAGGTCATATCGTTATGCAAAAACCCACATGTGCACAACTTCCCACCTTTTTAAAAAATCAAACCTAAATTTGACTTGTTCCAAGTACCTAATGGGAGCTGCAATTTCTTGCTAATTATATAATTACTCCAGATTGTTATGTAGTGCTGGCAATTAAACACTCGAAATACTTTTAGCTTGAAGAAAGTCATTACGTAATTCCAGCCGATCTGTGCAGGAGAAACTGTGTTGGTTGCTGGTCCCTTTCCCCCTTGGCTTCGTGTCCATGGCCACTCGCACAGAGACGCGATGGTGAATTCCTGAACAAACCGGCTGAGCTTGGCCAACCTTGGCACGTCACTCAACAGCATGTGAAGGCCAAGAATCACAGAACCACAGAATGTCAGGGGTTGGAAGGGACCTGGAAAGCTCATCCAGTTCAATCCCCCCATGGAGCAGGAACACCCAGCTGAGGTTCCACAGGAAGGTGTCCAGGCGGGTTTGAATGTCTGCAGAGAAGGAGACTCCACAACCTCCCTGGGCAGCCTGGGCCAGGCTCTGACACCCTCACTGAGAAGAAGTTTCTTCTCAAATTTAAGTGGAACCTCCTGTGTTCCAGTTTGCACCCATTGCCCCTTGTCCTGTCACTGGTTGTCACCGAGAAGAGCCTGGCTCCATCCTCCTGACAGTGCCCCTTTCCATATTGATCCCCAGGAATGAGTCCCCCCTCAGTCTCCTCTTCTCCAGCTCCAGAGCCCCAGCTCCCTCAGCCTTTCCTCACACGGGAGATGCTCCACTCCCTTCAGCATCTTGGTGGCTGCGCTGGACTCTCTGCAGCAGTTCCCTGTCCTTCTGGAACTGAGGGGCCACAACTGGACACAAGATTCCAGCTGTGGTCTCCCCAGGGCAGAGTAGAGGGGCAGGAGAACCTCTCTGACCTACTGACCACCCCCTTCTAACCCACCCCAGGTACCATTGGCCTTCCTGGCCACAAGGGCCCAGTGCTGGCTCATGCTCACCCTGCTGTCCCCAGGACCCCCAGCTCCCTTTCCCCTACACTGCTCTCTAATAGCTCATTCCCCAACTTACACTGGACCCTGGGGTTGTTCCTGCCCACATTCAAGACTCTACACTTGCCCTTGTTCTATTTCATTACATTTTCCCCGCCCAACTCTCCAGCCTGTCCAGGTCTCTGGATGGCAGCACAGCTTCCAGTGTCACCACTCCTCCCATCTTGGTGTCACCAGCAAACTTGCTGACAGTCACTCTATTCCCTCATCCAAATCATCAATGAATATATTGAATAATACCGGCCCCAGCATTGACCCTTGAACACTCCACTAGATCCAGGCCTCCAACTGGACTCTTCCCCATTGACCGCGACTCTCTGGCTTCTGTCTTTCAGCCACTTCAAGCCAGGTATGATGTAAGAACTTTACGTGAAAAAAATACCTTATTTATACAAACAAAGAGGGTGATACGGCAGTGGGTGTGTCTACTGATGTGTTTTGTATTCTGGGTTTAGAAGGCTTTTTCTTTACCCTCTGGCAGACACATGTCCAAGGGTCATCCCAGCATCACAGCTCCCCAGGGGACATCCCTGTCACGCTGCTCAATGTGATCCCAGTTCTGGGAATTCCCAGTGGGTATTTTCATGGCAAATGTTTACCTAGACCCAAAAAGGAGTTTATTTCATGGTTGCAGTAACAGCTCAAAAGCAGCCCAATTGCTATTCACTACCTCTTTCTACATGCCCAGACCAGTGCCCCATGGTTATACATCTCCAACAAATGTGGAAAGAAAAATGTCCTTGTCCCCAATATCTTGGTGCAGTGTCCCTTGACAGCTAATGCTTTGAATTCAGGTGGCAGTTCTGTCTCTGAAGTCTCCGCAGTCACTATTCTCTGTGTCAAGCACTCAGAAGATGCATTAGTCTTCAATCCTTTAACTCCTCCCTTTATAACAGCAGGAATAATATTAATAATAATAATAATGAAATCTGGATTGTCTTTTAGGTCTGGTCCCAGACTAGTGGGAACCAGTGAGTAGTGACAGTGGCAACAACTGCCAAATACTGCGACTCGTCACTGCATCCTCGGTGGAGAATGAAGCTGAACACGTAGATGTAAGAGCTGCGTGAGATTTCAACACTGCGTTAACTTCTCAGTTCAGAATTTAAGTTGGTTTTGAAGGCAACTGATAGGCTTCTCATGGGGAAAAGGAAACACAGGCTAAAAATAAGAAATAAGAATAAACATAGTTAAATAACACTTCAGTTGAGGAGAAATCATTGATGTCCATCGATTTCAACAAGAACCTCTCTGCGATATTCTTTATATAGACTCTAGCATCGTTCAAAGACCAGGATTTTCATGGATTTTGGTTCTATGTCCCATGGTCCCAATGACTTTTCCTCCTTGGTTAATTTGTATTTTTTTTTTTTTCATTGAAATGAGGGATGAGAGCAGAACCCCTAAAACCTCTCCCATGTACAATGCAGGGACCATGAGAAGGTTTTGAGCTGGTACTGGAGATCTTCATCCCGAGCTCATTACGTTGATGGAAACATTTGGATTGGAATGGCTCCAGCAGAATTGCGTTAGTCCCTAGATTATACCTATGCGCACATAAATATATACTGTTACATAGTATATATACATCCCTATACCAATGAACATTTCAGGGCTCTGTCTTGCTGGCCAAATAAAACCCTTATTGAAATAGACACAGCTTTTACTTGCATGAGAACCGATAAATTTAGCCCTCACTTTGCTAGAAAGCATTTCCATCCAAACCCAGCTAGTGCAAACCGACCTGGAAAAATACCCCTGTCACCGAGATGATGGGAGATGAACTGGTTTGACTTGACAGCAAAAAAGAATCCAACCTCTTCCATTTTTCTTGTCCCTCGTATGCCAGGGGCACCCCTTGGTTTAGTCATTCCTGGGGCTGAAACCAGCGTGGAATGCTAAATGGATTAATTAGTACTACATCACTCTAAATTTAGACAGCTTCCTTTCAGAATTAGATTTCTTCAGGTTTATGCCATTACATTTCTTAAATGTACATTCTCAATCACATTAGCAATTATGAATACATTACATTTATTTTCTTTTTGAAGTATTTTACTGTTGTACCTTAGGGTATAAAATACACGTTCTGTCCTAGCCAGGCAGAAATAGGAGGTCACCACCACTCAGGATTTCACTGCAAATCTCATGAACTATCTCAGGAACTGCAAATCTCAGGATCTATCAAGTATCTCTTTGCATGATAAAACCAACTTCCATATTTCATGCAAGATTTTATGTCCTGGAGTTGCAGAGATACTATTGAAAATAATGTAGCACCTGCAAAAACCAGGAGGTGAATGACAACATTCATTTGCCATTCCAACTAAAACTCCCTTTCCCTAAGGTAATCACATAATTCTGGGGATTAATCTCATGACTTCTCCCCATAGGAAGTTTACGCTGCTGAAAATGATATAAATTGACATCATCACCAATCAATCAAAAACTCCCATATGGAAGGATCCTGGAGCAAGGACATCATCCTAGAAGCAACATTGGGGCAACTTCTTGGCTTACAACACAGACTTTTCAGTTCTGGTCTTGTCCTGGAGAGTTTTTATCTTCTCTGCATCACATGTGAAGACAACTGTGGACAAGAAGAACAGATGAGTTAAGCTACACCAAGGTAAAAGGCACATGGTAAGCTGTTCAAGAGAATTTGAGAATTTTGCGTACAAAATGAACTTTTTCAGAGGTGTTCAGCATCTGGCTCCCCACGTGGAATCAGATTTTCAAACCAGGCAGGGGTATATCAAATATATGTCATCCACACTTGAACATCTGAACTTGTTGAGCTCTCCTGACCGTTCTGGTCATAGCAGTTCAGTTGATGTAGATCGGATATTCTGTAGAAAATTGGGTGATAAATACAGACAGAAAAACACTAAAAATCTGTGAAAATATTGCAGAAAGTGAAAGGCAGCAACATATTAAAAACAAAAATGAGAGAATTTCACATTCCCCAGTGTTCTGGGAAGTGCAAAAACCAAGCAAGAGCTATTAGATTGGCACAATGGAAAAGACCAACTGTGTAGTGTTTACTTGGAGATGTTGTAGGAGATATCACAGAATCACAGAAGAATTTGGGTCGGAAGGGATGGCTAATCCATTTGAGTATTCCACTTTTGTACTGAAAGTCAATACAGCGTCTATGTCTTCTTTAGAGGTCAAGACTTCTTTACCTGGTTTTCTTCTCTCATAGGTAGAATAGGAAAAAAGAATCATCATTAATGACCTCATTTATTAGTAGAGAGGATACGTGCTTACCAACTTGTGCTCTTCAGCGCCACACAAAAACAGATTTTGAAGAGGTCTTCTGTCCCAATAACATCTCAGCCTAGTGGTGTGTGATTGATGGTAGATATCTGCCCCCCTCCAAGAAGCTGCCTTTGACAGGACGAAGCAACGTACCTGCTGGGCAGTCATTGCCTCTTCAAAGCTTTGAGCTCAAGTAAAACCAGATCTTTAGACTAAACATGGTACAAAACATGGAGCTGGGGCACAACAGATGATGCTCTCATGAAGGACCTCAGAGATTTGCTGGTGCCACCTGGGACAATCTCATCTTCCAAACTTGGCCCAGCATCAAGGAGGACCAACAAGGGCTGGATATTGGGACAGATGTGGAAGCTCTTGCTCAGCTTTTTCTCACCTAACAACATGCTATGGGTGGAATCACCTCCTCCTACGAGACACTACAGAAGTAAGTTATACCGAACAGCCAGCAACTTAATAATGTTTGTCAGTGCCAAAAATGAATGTTGCTTTTTGAGTAAACACACTGTCCTTGGACTTCCGCGAAGCATTTAAATTAGCACCATATAACACTACAATGTCAATGAAATCTCCTTTTAATGGATTCAGTACAGGAAGATCTCACAAAGCAGTCCGCAGAGGAGAATCGCTGTCAAAAGGAGGGATGTTTATGGAAGTTTCAGGTAGATCAAAACAAGGTCTGACACCGTTCCACATTTTTATTAGTCACTGAGAAATAAATAGAAAAGCACTGCTGATGAACGGCCCAGGTATCCCTTAGATTTACTGCAGAACGGTAAATCACACGGAGGAAGGGACAGCTGTTTTTATTGCACCTTAATTCAAAGCTAAATGTGTTAGGAACAAAAAAAACACAAGATGAACCTACAAAAAAGGCGAATTGCTCTTGGAAAGTGATCGCTCTGGAGAGGTGTTAGAGGTTTAAAAGCTGCTGAGTGAACAGGGGCTGTCACGGGGTGTGTGGCTGTGATAAATGGCAAAAGGGATGTTTGGAGGCACCCAGAGGGAAGTGTGAAGGGATCGGCTTCTCCCTCTGTGCACAGGAACATTTGGGACAACCAAAGAGTCTCCTTGCTGTGGTCATTGCAATGCTCAGCTTGGAGTGCAAGTAATAACCACAATCTCTTTGTTTTGGTACCATTTAAAAGATACAAGGCAGCTGGAGTGCAAATTCAGGATTATGTGGGATTTCCAGGGCATGAATGTTTTAACTTTTTAAAGAAAACACTGCATGTTAATGATCTCAGTGTCTATTTCCAGTGTCTCCATGGCACGTCCCAGTCGTCCCGGTTCAACATCCCCACGCCGCAACCTCAGTCTCCCTAGGGTTCCTGTGTTCTCTGCCTTGATATTAAGCTGCAGAAACTCTCCCAGCTGAACAGAGGGTCAGGAGTCCCCCACTGAGCTGTTACTCACTTGCAACGCCTTGAAGAGGGGGAAGAAAGAGGAGAGAGGGAGACAACGCGGATTTTGGAAATAGCAGAGAACCAGAGAAAGCTCCTTCTGCAGCACCCAGCTATCCCCTGTCTTTATCTTCACAACACTCTTAGGGGTAGGGACAGGGGGAGATGTGAGCCTCCTTCTATAGGCAGGAAAATGACACACAGAGATACTAAGAGCAAGACTCACAAAGGGATTTGGATGGATCTCATGGATCCAGCGGTTGCGTTTCTGTGCCGTTTCTGAACTCGGTTCATCTGAGTCCCAGCCAGGTTGCTGCATAACCCAGGAGGCAGCCGATAATTTAGGGATGCTCCACTTAGTGATATTTGCATTCCCAAGCATGAGAGCGTCCTCTGCACCGAACGGCGCCATGGGACGCTGTGAGGCACCGAACTTGTCAGGATTCACGTCTTAGGGTTCTCCCACCAGGCCCATTTCAGAGGTTCAAACCGGTAGGAAGGGTTTAGTGAGTCAGGACCAACACAAAACAAAGAAATGACTGTTTTTTCTTTCTTAATTCTGGGAATGGGGCTCTGTGGTAGTCTGATGGATACCAGGGCTTTATACCTTCCTTTTTCTCAAGAGTTTGAGTCCCCATCTCTCTGCAACCATGGTTCTGTAACCATTCTATGTGGGTGCACTATCTTCCTTCAGTGGAAGCTCTCCAGCTTTATTTGGCATTTAAATATGAATTGCACCAGAGAGAGGAAGAAGAAACACAACCCTTTAGCCTGACTCTGACAGGGGGCGACTCAGGTCATGCCTGTGGCGTTGGGCTGTAAGTGTGCAAGGGCAGTGTTAAATTATCAGCATGTTCCTGACACAGTTTCGGTCTGTGCCAACTAACACTGACCCAAATAATCCCCAGGCACAGCAGAGGGCTTCTTATGAACCAGGGGTCATTCCCAATGAGCGGTGTGGACACGGCCACCCTGGTTTTGGGACAGAGAACGTGGCTGTATCGCTTGGCCTCAGGGCAAAGGGCCATTCTCTTGCCTCTGCTAAACCCTGTTTAGTTTGTCAGTATGAATGAAAGTGAGGGATTAATTTATGGAGCAAGGTCTGGGTCACAGGTCTCTCCCAGCAGCTCGATGAACATATGGCACATTAGAGACTCATCTCAACAGCTCTGGCAGAAGAATAAGGGAAAAGCATCCCTGCCCTGAGGGGGTCGGGAGTGGGGTCAGAGAGAAGGAAATGGGAGGACAAGCCTCCTCTGGGCAGTAAAGCTCTTGCTTGTCCATCCCATGTGCTGTGAATGCTCTGGTGGGTGGATGTGTTGGCACAGTACGGACTTGCTGAAATTGTAAAGGAAGACCCCCCCCCCATTTTTGGTTCCTAAGTACAGGAAAGCCCTTGAGGTGTTGAAGCGAGTTGAGAGAAGGGAACAGAGCTGGGGAAGGGGCTGGAGCACAAGTGTGATGGGAGTGGCTGAGGGAGCTGGGGGGTTCAGCTGGAGAACAGGAGCTGAGGGGAGACCTTCTGATCTCTGAACTGCCTGAAAGGAGCTTGGAGCCAGGGGGGTCGGGCTCTGCTGCCCAGGAACAAGTGCCAGGAGCAGAGGAAACGGCCTCAAGTTGCGCCAGGGGAGGTTGAGGTTGGATGTGGGGAACAATTTCTTCCCCAAAGGGCTGTGGGGCATTGGAACAGGCTGCCCAGGGCAGTGCTGGAGTCACCATCCCTGGAGGGTTGGACAGACGGACATGAGGTTCTCAGGACATGGGGCAGTGCCAGGGGTGGGTTTATGGTTGGACTCAATGACCTTGAGGGTCTTTTCCAACCAAAACTATTCTATGATTCAGGAAACCAAAGTCTTGAGTACCTCGAGTAGGTGCAGGACCATGAACCCTGTAATGAGGAAGACCCCTTCATATATGATATTCAGTAACAAGCGTTGTTTTGCACGGACAAGGCTGTAGAGGCTGGTGCTGCCTGTCCCAGCTCTCTCCCCATGCAGGGTTTAAGGCATCTCGGCTCTCAGAAGACACAACACATTGAGGTGCTGAGCCAGTCCTTGCTCGCAGCTTTATGGTACTGACCCACCCCAAGCCTTCTTTGAAAATTTAGTCCTGGTCCTAGAAAATTTAGTCACAGGTCTGCGGTCAAAGTAGGTTGTGGTCTGGCAAGGGATGAGTTCAATGTGTATGTTCCAGCCATAAGTTTCACATCTCTCTTGTGATAAAGCTGCCTATAGAAGCATGTACAGATGTGAGTGCCTGTATATATTTATACAAATATTTACACATGGTTTTATGTGATTGTATGTAAACACGTCTATATAAACTCATTTTCACCTGCCCAAAATCATTGAAGCTTAAAAGTAATTCAAAATAAAGAGTAAATGGGGAACCACGTCTTTTTCAATTATTTATTATGGAATAAATCTTCAGGATGCAGCAACTTGGCCCTGGCTTCACCAGGCTCGTACCCACCTCATGACCAGAGGTGGAAATGGAGCCCAACGCCTTTCCAGAATCATCTTTGTCACACATTAAATACACCTACAACACCCTATTTTTTTCCAGTGTGGTTTATATCTCATATTTATGGCTGGTCTTTCTGGTCCACCTTAGCAAGGGTTGAAACCTTGTTTGCCACTTGAGATTTAATTTTCTGTCTCTTTCTTAAGTGAATCTTTGGTGTTCTCTCTGCCAGTCATTTTATATTTGGCTTGATTGCACTATCTTTTGAACACGACTGTCTTGAATCAGAATAGCATTGATGCACAGACTGTCAGTCTGAGAGAAGTCACTCTTGTTCTTCTTTTAATTATGTGGGCTTTCCCTTTCCAATTCTTGGTGACTTTCCTCCTCCAGGAAATGAATAGGATCTTCTGGCTCTATTATAACACTTAACACGTGCTCATTTTTGTTCCTAATTCTTCTAAAAGTCACTGCCTGGGTCTCTTTTCCCATGTTAACGTTGGTGAATAAAGCAGATTTTTATTTGTCCTTCAGCAACTTGCAACAGATCTTGAAACCCGCACTTGTGCAGTTAACCACTGTAGTATTTATCTTTGCTATTTCAAGCATTAATTAATTTTATTTCTCCTCTTGATGTCCCTTGCCTTTGCAAGATAAAGAACATTGTGTGCTCGTTCCTGCTTCATCGATGAGAATTTTAGGTGAGGAAAGATGCGACTTGAACGCAAGAAAGCACCGAAGAGACATCCTGGTGCCAATGAACACACACATGGCTCCATCACCCTCCTTGGAGGTGTCACCCCAAGATCTTCCACCTCACCGGTGCCTCCGTGGCAATAACTAGAAAGCCACCCCAACTGAGGGCAGGCCGTGTTATTCGAAATGCTACCCGTGGTTGTGTGGTTTCAGCAGCTCATCATCTTGCGGCCGCCGGTAAGTGCGCACATCAGAGTGATAATCAAGGTAGAAATCTGCCTTTAATTATACCCTTTGCGGCAGGTTGGAATCAGCGGCGTCGCGCAGTCGCGTCTGAATGCTCAAACGAGGAAACCCGAAAAATGGGAGCGAAGGGAATTTGGTGAAACTTTCCTGTTCTGATGGAGGTTCAGACATTGAGTTTGGTTTCATGTAACTCTTGCTGAAGGCAAAGTTCAGTCTTTTTGCTCTCTTTTCTTGCCTTTTCTAATTAATTTTTTATCTTTTTGTTCCATAGGACACGCTGGTTTTTTATTTTTAAAAGATTGAACGTCAAAACTACTAAAAGCTAACTTTGAAAACCAAGTAATAATTCATTTAAAATCAGCATCAAACCTATGTCTCTCCCTAGTGTTCTCCATCAACTCCTCAAAAAATTAGATGTTTCAACAAGAGCAGTTAATTATATGGACAGAACGTGGAGCAAGACATTTATACAACCCCCTAACGGCTGATGGAATGATCAGAGAATGACACAGCATTTGCAATTAAACCTAGAAATATTCTGGATTTCTGGTTGTGAGTTGTACTGTTGGTGGTAATCGTATAGTGGAGTATAACAGAATAGTTGTAAAAGCAGTGTCACGGTCCATTCGGTGATGGACTCGTGATGGTTCTTTTACCTTGATCTCAGAGCGCAAAATTAAGGCAACCAAAATGCCAAGGGGTTATGATTCAATCAAGCACTGTTAGTTTATTAATCTGCCCGTAAAGCGGCATGTGATAGAGTAAGAAAAGGAAAAGGGAAAAGAAACAGCGAAAAGTAAAAGTAAAGATGAGAAATGAGGTTGTGTTTCTCACCACTCCAGTTCCAAAGGCGTCCCTCTGGTTTTCAGTCCCATAGAATCCTGCTGGTCCTCCATCATGGTTCGGGATCCTCTGGTGGGAAGATCTTCAGCGGTGTCCATTCTGGAGTCACCTTTTAAGCTTCTTCACCCCCCTTGCTCCCATTGTTTCAGCCCAGTCTCCGCCTTGATTTCACAACCCAGGCTCGTACTGCACAGGCTCGAAAGATCCACGCTTTCTTTTGCCAGCGCTTACGTGTCCAGCATTCAGGAGTCTTTCTCTGGTCCATTGGGTGACCTCAGGACCCTTGGCGAGCTGCTGGGCGTGCTCCTTGTCATTGGCCATCATTTGGGGGAGCAGGTGTGGGACACGTGTAGCTGAGACTGCAGGTGAGAACACATCTGGATGGCAGCGATTGTCCCTGGGTCGAAGGGACCCTCATAACAATCCCTTTCAGGAGGCTGGGGCTGGTTTGGCTGAAGCAGCAGACAAAATCCACACAACAGACATTGTGAGCAGCAGCCCCCCTGGATCAGAGAAACCAGCGCAGCACAGTGCTGCTCCTCGGGCCTCTCTCCAAGTCATTGTCCATCTGTTCTTTCTGTCAGGGCCTCAGTTCTCTAAGTTCTTGCTGGCTATGGTCAGGCAAATACTGCTCCATCTTCAGACCGACTCTCACAAGCAGAGAAGTCCCCCTAGAAGATTAGGTGATGATAAGCACATTGTGATCCTGGGGTGACTCATTCATGGGGATCAATATGGAAAGGATGAGTGTCAGGAGGATGGAGCCAGGCTCTTCTCAGTGACAACCAGTGACAGCACAAGGGGCAATGGGTACAAACTGGAACACAAGAGGTTCCACCTAAAGATGAGAAGAAACTTGTTTGGGGTGAGGGTGTCAGAGCCTGGCCCAGGCTGCCCAGGGAGGTTGTGGAGTCTCCTTCTCTGCAGACATTCACACCCGCCTGGACACCTTCCTGTGGAACCTGGGATAATAGAAATCTGCACTGATTCTTCATCAGTATCAGGTGAAATAATGAGTTCCTTTCTTCTGCACTTTCCTAATTTTCTCAATGAGACCACTGCATATTGTCAACCAACTTTTCATCTTAATCAAAGGTTTTAAAAACGTCCAGTAATTATTTTTATCCACAAGAAATTTGGATTGAAGGCATAAAATAAGAGAGTTGTCCCACTTCTAAAGATTTTTTAAGCAGAAATCTCTCTTTTCCTTTGAAAAACATGTGTTGTAGGGAATATCTGAGAAGATATTCACGTCCCTTTCTTGTTTGTTTGGTAGAAGATCTCACATATTCTCCGTGTGTAGTCCATGACTCCGATGTTAAAGTCAACACAGGTTAAAATGTGACTATGAAATTTTGAGGAAAACTTGTTTTTGTGAGCTCTGGGAGCCAACAGCCTTCCCTGTTTCTACAGGTTTGCGAAGAAGTTGCAAAGCTCTCACAATATACCCCGGAGATGCACAATTTGTATTCAGAACAGGCTTCAGAAGTGACAGTAAGATTTTCCATCTGAGATTTCCTCAATTAACCCCAAGACATGCAAATTGGCGTCTTTACGAATATTCTCCAAGGTCTCAGGCTTGTGATGAGCAGAGTGCTGTCTCTTATCAGCACACCTGTACGGGCTTTGAGCAAACACATGCACCTCCCAGCATCGGAATATTTCCCTACTCGGTTTCCGAATCAGCAGCTCCACTCTCATGGGATGGAGAGGATGATGCCCAAACCCCACCAGAGCATTACACTGGTCAAGGATGTGCAGAATGATGATGCCATTGGGTTTTGGTGGCCGTCGTCTCCAAAGACTTTTAGGACTGAGAAAAGATGTAATCCCCTAAAATAAGATAAAATGTATAGATATGTTTTTAAATATGTATATATATAATACAAATATTTATATTTGGCAGATTGATGTTATTCCAGATGAGTTTTGTGGTCTGGCTCAACCCACGGTCATCCAATTGTTTGGTGTGGTATAACGAGAAGAACGACGCCTGCAAAGAACAGTCAGGGAAGGTGGGATGGCTTTGGTGCTTTAAAGTGTCCTTTGCAGGGTTGATCTGCCCAATACCTTCCTTGTGTCTGAATATCACAAGGATAACCACAAACCAGCACTGGGCCCTTGTGGCCAGGAAGGCCAATGGGACCTGGGGTGGGTTAGAAGGGGGTGGTCAGTAGGTCAGAGAGGTTCTCCTGCCCCTCTGCTCTGCCCTGGGGAGACCACACCTGGAATCTTGTGTCCAGTTGTGGCCCCTCAGTTCCAGAAGGACAGGGAACTGCTGGAGAGAGTCCAGCGCAGCCACGGAGATGCTGAAGGGAGTGGAGCATCTCCCGTGTGAGGAAAGGCTGAGGGAGCTGGGGCTCTGGAGCTGGAGAAGAGGAGACTGAGGGGGGACTCATTCATGGGGATCAATATGGAAATGGGCAGTGTCAGGAGGATGGAGCCAGGCTGTTTTTGGTGATAGGACAAGGCGTAATGGGTTCAAATTGGAACACAGGAGGTTCCACTTAAATTTGAGAAGCAACTTGTTTGGGGTGAGGGTGTCAGAGCCTGGCCCAGGCTGCCCAGGGAGGTTGTGGAGTCTCCTTCTGTGCAGACATTCAAACCCGCCTGGACACCTTCCTGTGGAACCTCATCTGGGTGTTCCTGCTCCATGGGGGGATTGCACTGGATGAGCTTTCCAGGTCCCTTCCAACCCCTGACATTCTGGGATTCTGTGATTCTGTGATTCTGTGAAGTAAGTTAACTGTGTCAACAAGTAATAGCGATGCCAACAAACTGAAATACCACACCAAATAGGAGGACAGAGCTTGGCCAGGGTAGTGACACTGACCAAGTTGTCCTAAAGGAGACCAGAGGTACTGTGAGTGTACAAGATGCAATAAAAAGGGGAAAAGTCACATATACTGGATAAATATAAAGTTCAAACACGATGCTGAAGGTAAATTTTTAGATACTTGGGAAGAAATATATTTTGGAGGTGTAGTCATTAGGGAAGGAGCTCCTGGTGCAGCACAGATTCACTGTGGTGTTATCAGACACTCTGTACGAGAAGCTGTAATGTACTGAGATTCAGTATTGTTGTAGGAACAAGAAAGCCTGAAATATCAGCAGCGCAGTCTTGAATTTAAAAAGGAGTCCTATGGAAAATGAGGCAACTTGTTAAAAGGAAATTAGTACGAGCTGCGACTGGGTGAAATGTTTGCAAGCAGCAGAGCTATTGTTTAAAGACACCATATTAAAGGCTCAGAGAAGATACACAGAGTGTATGAAAAAAGACTTTAAAAAGACCAGAAGAAAGCTACTGTAATTAAAGATCAGAGTGAAGGAGGCTCTTACAAGTAAGAAGACTTGGTGTTCAAACAAGGAAAAAATAGAGAGCACACATTCTATTACAAAAGTAGACTAAAAGATTTGAAGAACAACTTCCTAAGTGCACGAACAAATTATCAATCCTTTTCCAAACATGACTGGATTAAGGAGCCTGCCAGGCAGTACGAAGGGACAAGAGAGGACCAGGGCGTACAATGAAAAATTTCAGGCCATAGAGTATATGTCAAAGAATGCCAAAGGAACTCGAATCTGAACTGTTTGCACAGAGGAAATTGCTGGTAATTATACCAGAGAAGAGAAAGGTTAAGTGCATGAAGTTGGGGAAGAGTCCACATGGGTTTTGCAGGCTGAAGTCTTGCTTAGCAAAACTGCAAGAGCTCTTCACCAGCACCAACGAGGACGTTCATCTGGCCGCGTTGCGTAGGTGACCTTTCAAAGGTCCTTACCAAACACCGTGAAGAAAAGCGAGCTGCCATGGGCACGAGATGGCTTAAGATGTATCTGGTTTGTCACCGACTAGGGGACAAGCAACAAAGCATTTTGCAAGAGCGGTGGATTGTTAACAGCACCCTAGTGCTGGGAGGGGGACTGCTGAGCAAATTGGATGATATGGGTGACATATTTGTTGATGATATTGGGTTATTCAAGGTTGTGCAAATGAAAACCAGGTGCAGGAACCTCGTAGCACCGAGGGGCTGAATGATGAAATGGGAGCTGAGGTTCAAAGCGGAGGGGGAAAAGCAGCTCTCAAATGCTGGTAAGTACTGGAGCTGAGTGAGGTGGTGTTGGTGGAGATGTGATCTTAGAGCTATGGCAGACAAAAATATCAGAAAACCCACTGTCCAGCAGGAAATAAAAAAAAATTCTCCTTCAAGTAAGGAATTGTTAGGAAGTGAAAAAGAATTAATCAAATCCCATCATTTCACACGTGTAAAATCCCATCCAGGGAACTGCATCCACTTTCTAGACTCCTCAGCCAGCAAGAAAGATGCCGATGAACTGCAGTGAGCCCATTGGCACCATCAATATGCTCAGGAAAACGGAGCACATGCAATTTAAAGAGAGGCTGAAGGAACTGGGTTTGTTCGGTGTTAAGAAAAGGTTGGGTGGAGATTTTATTGCCACCTTCGACTATCTTAAAGGAAGATGTTAAGAAAACGAGGCAAAACTCGTTTTGGAGGTACACAGAGAAAGGATAAGATTCGAATGCACACAAGCTGCAACAAGAGAGGTTCTGGTTTGATGTATGGGAAAAAATCTCCACTATGAGGGTGGTCAAACATTGGGACAGTGACCCAGAGAGGCAGTGGAACCGTCATCCTTGGCGATATCCAAAACCCAAGGGAACAAGACCCTGAGCAATCTGGGCTAAGCTGGCCCTACTTTGAGTGGAGGTTTGAGTGCAGACACCCAAACGTCCCTTCCAACCAAACCCACTCGTAATTCTAAGCCAAGAGAAGGTTCTGGGGAAGTGCCATGGGATGTCTGGCTTATTCTCAAACTATTCTATAGATGTTTTTGAGTGGCTTCATCAGAAAGGGAAGATTGTTCAGTGGAGTCTGTGCTGTCCTGACAAGGCTGGACCTGAGCCCCAGTGACACTGAGGGGAGGCTGCAGAAGACTCAGACACAAAAATACCTTTGCAAGGCTCGGTCACTTGGAGTGAGTTGAGAGAAGGGAATGGGGCTGGGGAAGGGGCTGGAGCACAAGTGTGATGGGAGCGGCTGAGGGACCTGGGGGGTTCAGCTGGAGAACAGGAGCTGAGGGGAGACCTTCTGATCTCTGAACTGCCTGAAAGGAGCTTGGAGCCAGGGGGGGTCGGGCTCTGCTCCCCAGGAACGAGCGCCAGGAGCAGAGGAAACGGCCTCAAGTTGCACCAGGGGAGGTTGAGGTTGGATGTGGGGAACAATTTCTTCCCCAAAGGGCTGTGGGGCATTGGAACAGGCTGCCCAGGGCAGTGCTGGAGTCACCATCCCTGGAGGGTTGGACAGACGGACATGAGGTTCTCAGGGACATGGGGCAGTGCCAGTGTGAGGTTATTGGTTGGACTCAATGATCTTAAAGGTCTTTTCCAACCAAAACGATTCTATGATTTTATATGGGAAACAGAGAGCTCAATCCTGCCCGCCGACACGTTCCTGGAGGTGAAATCCAGATTAGTAAAAGCATTCAAGACGGAAACTCATGGTGGATAAAGCTGCTGCCAGGAGCCCTGTGCCTTGTATTTCTGAAACCTTCTCCCTTCCCCATCTGCTTTTTAACCAGCAGAGCACTCTTCAATGTCTGTATTTCCATCCAGCAGGTTGTGACGGGCGGAGGGAGGAGGAGGAGGGATGGCGGGTGTTGCAGTGGTTGTTATTCTCTCCAGTACAAGCAGTACTTGTCTTTGGGGAAAGGTGACTATTGCGCGCTTTCCTGACATCGAGTGAGATCTTGGAATCTGTAAAATGATAGGAAAAATGCATTTCCCATTGACTTCTTTGGGAGCAGCTTGCGCATCTCTGCAAGCAGATGGTATGATGGATGTTAAATTATCACTTATGTTGGGGGGTTTATTTTAAGGATGGAAGTGTCGTCTCTTGGTAATTGTGCAAGAACTGCTCATCCCTAAACTGGGATTTTTGCCTCTTTCCAGCTATCCTGGAAAATATTGGAAGGGACATGCCCTCCCAAAGACAGGTAAAAACTGTATCATCTTGCTCTTCTTTTGCGTCTTTTAATGAAAAGGGAAAGCAATTAAAAAAAAACCTTAATAAAACAAGGGTCTAAATTGGCATTAATTGAACTAAAGGCAAATGTCCCCCAGACTTCATTATAAATCTCCTCCACTTGGATGAAGGCTCACGTTGATGAACAGTGACAACATGAATAAGTAGTGCAAACATGAGTAGTAAAGACCGAGAAGTCTAACGCAAATGCTGACTCATCAACAATATTTATAACCTCCCACACTTGGAATAGAAGATGTCAAGGGACTGCAATTACAGAGATATGACAAATGTTGCATTTTTTATGACTCCAGCTGCAGGACCCATCATTATCCAAGAACGTTGCTGCTAGAAGTCATGACCTTTGCTTAATCCATGTATGTTGAATGTAAGCTTTGCTCTGTCCAGTTTATCCATAAAAAGGTATCCCTGGGTTTGGAGTGTAAGTTCTTCGGGGTAGAAGAGAGGACAAAGTCCCACAAATTCCCCTGGGACTAAAATATCTCGACACCAGCAGAATTTCAATATTTAAGTGTCTTTGGTGATATGGACATGCGCCTTCCGGTACACACTACATGACAATATATTGTGTAGCAATTCCAATAAAGAATGGAATCCAAAGTCAGTACATTCAGTGGATGATGAAGAAGATAATTTAATAGGCAGTCAGATATATTTTACATATGCTGCTAATTTATTTTCGTCCAAATAGAATATTACCTGGCATTTAATTTCCCTCAAGAATCCAGATGCTGTCAGGAAATGTCCTGATATTTTTGTTTAAAACCAAGAAGCATTTCAGGTGTTTCTTAATCCATTTTATTATGATTTCTCCAGTGAAACTCTCTCAAACATACCACCTTTCCATTTACATCAGCACCTGAGTGCATTTTGCTAAGCAATGACAGGTCGTGCTGCACATCTATTCCCAGAGGAGCCTTCTGTGTTGCAATTCAATAATCACTGTTATTGCTGGATGCCAGAGCAAAAATAAGATATCCGTGGTCAAAGGCATAAAAATTCCTCCTCACCTTTAATGAAATACCAGGATTTTATTTTAACATGCTTTTCTTATGCATGGAGTTGGAGAAATGGCTCACGTTATGTAAAGATCATCATCTCGGAGCCCACTAATTGCCTGCTGCAGTGGAGGAAGGAGCCCACGAGAGGGCTCAGGGAAGCAGCCTGCATCCCTGGTCCTGCATCCCTGCACCTGCATCCCTGGTCCAGCAGCCCTGATCCTGCATCCCTGGACCTGCATCCCTTATCCAGCATCCCTGCCCCAGCATTCCTCCACCTGCATCCCTGGACCTGTGTCCTTGGTCCTGCATCCCTGGACCTACATCCTTGGACCAGCATCCTTGGTCCAGCATCCCTGATCCTGCATCACTGGACCTGCATCCCTGGACCAACATCCCTGGTCCTGCATCCCTAGACGTATATCCCTGGTCCAGCATCCCTGGACCTGCATCCCCAGTGCTGCATCCCTGCTCCAGCATTCCTGGACCAGCATTCCTGGACCAGCATCCCTGGTCCAGCATCCCTGGACCAACATCCCTGGTCCTGCATCCCTGGTCCAGCATCCCTGGACCTGCACCCCAGTGCTGCATCCCTGGACCAGTACCCCTGGTCCTGCATCTCTGATCCAGCATTCCTGGACCAGCATCTCTGGTCCAGCATCCCTGGTCCAGCATCCCTGGACCAACATCCCTGGTCCTGCATCCCTAGACGCATATCCCTGGTCCAGCATCCCTGGACCTGCATCCTCAGTGCTGCATCCCTGGACCAGCACCCCTGGTCCTGCATCCCTGATCCAGCATTCCTGGACCAGCATCTCTGGTCCAGCATCCCTGGTCCAGCATCCCTGGACCTGCATCCCTGGCCCAGCATCCCTGTCCCAGCATTCCTCCACCTGCATCCCTGGTCCTGCATCCCTGGACCTGCATCCCTGGAAAGATGCTGGGCAAGGCAAAGCAGGGCCTGGAGGGAAAGCTCATCCATTCAATCATATTCACTGTACTCCTTAAAACATCTTGTTTATGGCAACCGAATAAACAAGCAGTCCAGACAACACCAGCTTTTATTACCATGGATAGTATCGTACATGTATTTTTAATCTTTTGCCTGTGTATTTCTTACAAAGTTTATTAATAACAGGCAAATGTTGCTGGATGATAATACACGATAGCACTTAAAGCTTATGAAGCTCCCTTTCAGTTTTATAGTATCGGCACAGCAGGCTCTGCTGAGCACCACATGAGCACATTTATAAAAAGCTTATTACAGCATATAGCACAAGAGTTGGGGTTTGTTTTTTAGCCTTGTATGGGGAACCAGCACTATTAAATATGATTATTTCCTTTAGTAGGGCAGTGTAAACAACTCTGTCATTTGCTTTTATAAAGTCATCAGTGCCCCTGCATTCAAACCAACACCGACTGACAAAGCCGAGGAATCTACCAGACACACATTTCAAACCACCAGCGGAGCGTGTTTACGTTGCATAATTTTCCACCAAAAAACTTCATTGATTCCATTAGCTGTTGGGTTTATTTTTCCCTTTTTATTGTGTGGTTTTGCTGTCAGATGCGGACAGAATCACAAAGCAAGCCACAATATTTTGACCAAGCGCGTATCTATGCATATCAGCAAATCAGGTTGTCAAATATACGTGGTGGGTGACATGAAATACTCTTTTTCTGCTATCTAATCTATCACAAGCCAGCCCACTAGGAAAAAATACCCTTCCTTTATTTACAGAAGTGATGTTTTTACAGATTTTGAAGATACTCTGTGTCGTCTGCAGAATTTATTATGGGAGATTATAAAGGAAATCCAGTTATACACCATTTATTTGTATTTTTAAGCTAGATCACATCAGTACCTCCAGCAGAGCAATGGGCTGTGCTGTTGGCTTGGTGAAATATTACCCCAAATTACAGGGACAGTTTATGTGTTATCTCTGCTTATTTCTTCACTATCAACAGTTTAAATAGATAAAAGTCCTTAATATACTTTAGCCATTTGTATGGATTTATGTGGACACGCTTAAGACCTTAAATGACTTGGAAGAACTTGAAAAAGACAAATATTTTAGCAAATATGAAGTTGGGATTCAAGAAGAAAAAAGGTCTTAGTAAGGTAGGGAATAAGTATCAAGGACTATGAGATCAGTAAAGAAAATACTCCTTACAATGGGGAATGTGAAGGATATTGTGCTAAATAGTCAATTTATTTTGGAATGATAATGCGTAATATGAGTAACATTATATAAGGTTGAAATTTGCTTTAAAACGGCGTTTTTTCCTAGATAAATAATAAATTTCTGCCTAATTTCAGTTATCAAAAAATCAAGTTATCTACTCTAAGCTACCCACTGGGGCACTTGATGTGAGCTGAATGAAATAAACCTCTATCTATCGGCTCCACTCTCCTATTTTAAGATGGGATGAATGATGTTTTAAGGTTCTACTTTTCCTTTGTTTGCTACACAAAATGATGCCCAGCATGGACGGGATTCCCAGCTTCTAAATAGCTAAATTAGGTGATATCAGTCCCACCCCAACCTATTTTTCTCTGCCCATACCTGCGGTGATTTATTTCTATTCATAAAGTCCATCCTTGCAAAATGAGAGTTCAGGGTGATAAAAACACAAAAACCCCAAAGTGAATGGTACAGAAAACATTTATTGAGAAATTTATTAGCGAAGCTGCAGTTTTACTGAGAGAAAGGCTGTGCCATGATACTTCCAAGTAGTGAAATCTGTGTTAAAAATTCAGATTTTAGGCAGGAAAAGATGCTAATGATGATCTAGGCTGATGTGTGCAGCACTCTGAATATACTCATTTGCCCTCTTATTAACTGGAACTTGACCTACAGAACATTTGGTAGCACAGTGGGAAACCTTGATTTAAAAACCATCTGCAGCTGCTGGTAACTTCTGTGAAACCCAGGGATTGATGGAGCTGGGAGAAGCCAGGCCATGCAAGACCACTAACCAACTAATTAACTAACTAGCTAACTAACTAGCTAACTCTTGGGCTACAAAGCTGCAGAGTGTTAATCCAGTTCTAGCAGATGTTTGCATCTCTGCTGGGGACAAAGTCAGTGGTGACAGAGCGCCCTGCACAAAGCTCTTTGACAACAAAGGACTTTGGCTTTTTTGGCCTGGGTTTGGGTCAAGATTTGGAGATGTTTTAGGTGTCTACACGTGCTTGGGGCACCTGAACTCTGAAGACAATCAGTGGTTTTCTGTTTGATAGTGGCTGGAGTGGATGAGCTCCTAAACCGGTGATTGTTTCTCAGCTGAATCGCTCTCCTCAAATGGTTGGTAGGACTTTTTTCCCATCTGGAAGCTGAAAACCCTTTGAAATGCTCTACAGCATCAGAGACGGCTGTGTGGAGTTTGTAGAGATGATCCAAGATGCTTGAGAGATCAGCGTGAACCTGGAGGAGAACCTGAAGCGCAGGTGATGTTCTCCAGAGCATCACGAATGATGCTGAATGCTTATGCCCAGCAATGAAACCGAGTCTTGGATTGACCAGCTCTTCAGTGACCACCCCGAGAGCTCAAAATCTGCTTCACGGGCAGAAATATTGGTGGCTGAACCATCCCTAGAGACATCCCAGGCCAGGCTGGATGGGGCTCTGAGCAACCTGAGCTGGTGGAGATGTCCGTGCTCATGGCAGGGGGGGAACTGGGGGAGCTTTAAAGGTCCCTTCAACCCAAACTCTTCCAAGATTCCACAAACCCAACCTCAACCTCTTCAACTCAACCTCCCACACTCAACCTCAACCTCTTCAACTTCCTTGACCCAACTTCAACCCCACCTCAACTTCCTCAACCTGAGCTGGTGAAGATGTCCTTGCTCACAGCAGGGGGGGAACTGGAGGAGCTTGGAAGGTCCCTTCAACCCAAACCCTTCCAAGATTCTACAAACCCAACCTCAACCCATTCACTCAACCTCAACCTCTTCAACCTCCTTGAGTCAATTTCAACCCCACCTCAACTTCCTCAACCTGAGCTGGTGAAGATGTCCCTGCTCATGGCAGCGGTGGCACTGGATGGGCTTGGAAGGTCCCTCCCAACCCAAATGATTCGATGACACCAAAATGCAGGTGTCTGCACCACCTTGGCTTGCGTGAACACGCGGGGATTTGTTATAAAGATGCACCACGAAGCTCCAGTGAAGCCAGAACCAAAATTTGCAGATGCTCGCTTGTTACATTAGCATTTTTTTCCATAATTGCTACAACGCGATGGAAAAACAACCTGTAGGAAGAGTCGCCTTGTATCCTGCAGTGTCGCCTTCTCCCCGGTGCGTTCAGCAGACTCTATTCTATCAAATTGCCCCTTGTTTTTGACATCCCTCTGTAAATTGCTGGATTATTCTGAAGCACTGTGCTGAGGGCTCTTCTACGTCAGCTCCATTTTTAGTATAATTTATGGAGCTTAATCTGTATAGAAATGCTCATCTAGATCCCAAATGGACAGGGGATGAATGACCGATTAATCTTCACATCTCTCTCCAGAAACTGTCCAGTGGAGATTTCTTTGCTGTGTTATCATCTTCACTGTCCTTCTGGGGTAACACAGCTGTTGATACAGAAATTCAGGTCTTGTTTCCAAAAAGAATCGTGGCACTTCAGAGCCTCCAGTTCCCTTGATTGGAAAACACTTAGAACCAGTTCATGTCTTTTTTTTCGCTAAAACCAGAGCAGTGGGTTTGTTCTGATGAAAAGATGTGTTTTTTCAGTGATCTCGTTACCCAACTGGTCCCAAAATGTGATTAAAATGAGGCAATCATCACAGGGTCGGTGTGTTTGCAGTGATGTCATGTCAGTCCTGAGCTCCGTTCTTTGACATTTTTATCAATTATGGAGGAGAACATCAACATTGATTTTCAACTGCTGGCTGTTGACCCAAAAACTGCAGAAGCGGTAGAGACAGACACAGGGGATTGGTACAAGTCTATACCAGCAATTTAATTTTCTATATATCTGCCATAATCATCTATATATTTTTATACATTGGTAATGAATTCCTGAAAAGCCCTTGGAAATCAGCAGCATAGCTCTGAGGCTGGAAGGTTCAACATCGCCCTTGGGTAGATGAATGCAAACCCAAGCAGGAACGAAGAAACCACCGGAATGCCGTATTTATTATTCACATTGTTATCAAAGTGAAAAAAAGGATCAGGAAATGTGATTTGAAAACCTGGAGAGGGCCCAGAGGAGTGGAATGATGATACTTAAAGAATTAGAAAATGATTCATGGTGATGAACTCCCAGAGTCCTGTTTATCTTCAGGGGTGACCACAGTTAAGTCTGGATAACTAAGACTGGATAAAATAAATCTCTTCATTCTAGGAAAGATAAGCTAAGGTTTAATGGGCGGGAGCTGAAGCTAACCTAAAAATAAGGTGCATTTTTTTAACAGCAATCGAGCGCTGAATAAGCCACTAAAGCCTGTGGGGGATCTTTCACTGCATGTTTTCAAATTAAAACCAAAAAGATTGTTTTTCCAGCAGCCCAAACCTTGCTCCATGATCAGTGTCACCACGGAGAAGGTTACACGCGGCTTTACTGCTCTCGAGATACAAAAAATTTCGCTATAGGAGAAAAACGCATCTATCCCTAAACTACATGTGGCAGAAAGCAACCCCCCACTTCCTCCCTCCCTCCTTCAATATGGAAGGAGTAGACACATCTCCTTCTCTCTCTGCTGTTTGAGGCCAACAGCTTATTTTGTTTGGCCCCAGAGCACCCTGGCCAGGGCTGTTAGAAGGGAGGCGCCAGGGAGCTGCTGGGCACCCACGGCCAGTGTGGGGGATGTTTGGAAGCTTCAGGGGCACCCACAGCCAGGGTGGGGGTGCAGAGAAGCTTCTGGAATGCCCACAGTCAGATCTGATCAGGCTATAAAAAATGGGACTCTCGTCGAGATGTGCGGCTTACGCACGACCTCTTGGAGCTATGAGCTGAGCCACTGCCCCCAGGAGCCACTGCCCCCCTCCTGGGATGGAGACTCCGCTTGCCCTGCTGCCACGTGTGTGAGTAAAATTAACCCTCACAGGATTGCCAGGGCATCTACTTTCCGTGCACATATGCACGTGTACTTCCCGTGCTCAATACAAGCATGTGTATAAATTAATCCTTGTATAATCGCAAGTGTATTTTCCTCCCGCCCTTCCACATAAGCACGTGTAATATTCCGTGCACATTTGCACGTGTATTAACCCTTGCAGGACTGCGAGTGTATTATAAATTTACCCTCACAGAATTGCGAGTGTACACTTTCTGTACTCAATACAAGTACATGTATCCCTTTAAAATCATCCCACACCGTGTTCAGGCAAGTGTGGACTCTTCCCGGACCCAGGGATGGCTCCGGTATTGTTTGGGTGAAGCCACGTGCATGCACCCTGTGGACCTCCTGTTGTATTAGTTGCGGCCCCTTAATAATTTTCCTCAACTGGTATCCGAACCTGTATTCAAGTCACTTTTGGAGTGCTAAAACCCTGTTTCTCACCAGTTTAATAGAAGCTGTTTTGGACCCTGTTGTCCCTTAAACTAACCTCGGAGTGCCTCCATGACACTACAAAAGCCAGTAAACTAAACTCCAAAGAAAAGGATTATGTTCAGTAAATGTCAGGTCCTCGAGAAAACTGTGAAAGTTTTGAGCAAATTTCTAGGACTGGGTGACCAATATACGCAATTTTTCCTTCTTCATGCTGGTTTCCTGAAGGTTTTTAGCACATGGTGTAACATTGGTGTGCTGGGGATACCATGATTATGACATGGGAATGCAAGCACTGTGTAGGTGCCTCAAGCCAGGCTTATTTCTGATATATTCTTTAATCTAATCTATGTGTTGGTATATAGAAAGTCTATGTTTAAGTGTGAAGCATGGTATGTTATAAATCAAAAGATAATCAGGTTCTGCTGCTTGCTTGGACAGGCAAATCTGTCTTAAGAAAACGTTTGCAAGCTAGAATTTAATTTTCAGACTACCCAGATCTCAACGCACTGAATGAGAGGACAGCCCACACTTTGCTGAAACATAAGCAGGATTTATCTAACTTTAAAACTATCCTGTTTCCACGGAGCCAAGAAGCACTTCTGAAAATCAGCAGGTTTAATTTGTCTATTTTGCGCATCAGGGCTCCAAAAGATCTTGGTTACTTCATCCGCAAGGCCAAAAAGCCAAACCTGAGTCTGTTTATCCACCCTTCACCTCTGCTCAACCTCGATTCGTGCAAGAACATGGCAACGAAAATGGAACGGTGCACAAAGAGGCAGTGAGGATGCTCACGGGAAAGGATTCAGGCTCATAGGTAGATTAATTCTTAAGGGAAAATTGCTTTGCAACCATCCTGATATTAACTGGTGCGTTTTTGAAAAACACATTGATGGCAGAGAGCGGAGTGTGCATAGGTATATGATGAAACATAAAAAACAGTCAGTATAAAACCACTGGATGTCATCACCTTAGTGATGCACAGGCAGGAAATGGCAGCGTGACTCTAAGTGAGAGAACAGCTAATTAGGTGAATGTGTTTTAAATCAAATTCACACTTTGTGACCGAGCATTTCTGATTCTTACTAACTCGTACTGTCAAAATATCAGTTAGTTACCTTATGCATCTCTACTCACTCATTATTTGGCGGATTTTCCTCAGGTTTTTGCAAGAGTCTTTTGGAGGTCACCAGAGGTCCTCTCCAGTCCTCATCTCCATGATTCTGAACATAGCAAAATTTAACAAATCTTCAAAAAACGGACTGCAATCTGATTCTAAATGTATCACAATTACACTTAAAAAATGGCCTGCAACCTTGGGGCTACTTGTGCTCCAAGAGGATGTTGTTCACCTTGCACAGAAGAGTGAAGCTAAAACCAGAGCTGGGACAGCTTACCTCTCAGGTTCCCATCTGAATTTTGAATTGTAAAGCAAGCCTGACCCCTAAAACATTAATTTCCTGCTTCTCTAGATTCTTTTAGGAGCATCTGGGAATTCTCAGTATTGCCATATCCAGCTTCTTTATAAATATGAATTAAATTCTATGTCTCAAGAGTATCATGTCATGTAAAATCCAGCTTGATTATGAGCTGAATGGAACAGCGTTGCTTTGTCACAGACCATTTTTTGAGAGAATGATCCGGCTATCCTCTCAGACTGGGCATTACTCTGTCATTTTATCATCTTTCCTCCCATTCAGCAGCAATCCCACTTTTTCAAAACCCTCCAGATGAATTTCACACTGAATTACCATCATGTTCTATACGTTTTTAAGATTACTGGCATGTATCTATAAGTTCTTTGCTTCTTTTGCCTGTGCGTCGCCTTTTCCCATAGTCTGAAATTCTCCAAGCAAGACCCCTGCCTGGTTCACAAACTCCCTTTGCAGGGTTTTGTACAAATTTCTCTTCTACTGACCATATGCATAGAACGAGCTTAAATTGTTCGAAAGCCAAAACATTGCTCTAGTTTCTCTAAGTGTTTTCCTTTAGAAACCTGATGGTGTTTTATGTACAATATGCACGGAGGCAGAGGCCGTGGTAAAAACAAACTGGGTACAAGTGTGCTAGGGGCTCCAGAGCAAGGAGCACATCACACAGGTGCTTACAGAGTAACCTGGGGACAAGGTCCAGCAGCAGAGCTCAGGGAAAGAATCACAGAATGTCCTGGGCTGGAAGGGACCCACCAGGATCATGGAATCCAACTGCTGTCCCTGCAATGACAACCCCACAGTTCACACCGTGTGTCTGAGGACGTTGTCCAGTCTCTTCTTGAACACTGGCAGGCTTAAAAAGGGATGTTTTTGGGTGGGTGCATACAAATGACGGCACAAACCCCCTGAGCTTGGGCGTCGGGGTGACCTGAGCCGGGGTGTCCCCTGCAGAGCACACACTGGCAGGAGACACAGATCTGGGAAACACAGAGTTTCACGGATTGGAAGGGACCTGGAAAGCTCATCCAGTGCAATCCCCCCATGGAGCAGAAACACCCAGCTGAGGTTCCACAGGAAGGTGTCCAGGCGGGTTTGAATGTCTGCAGAGAAGGAGACTCCACAACCTCCCTGGGCAACCTGGGCCAGGCTCTGACACCCTCACCCCAAACAAGTTTCTTCTCATATTTAAGTGGAACCTCCTGTGTTCCAGTTTGCACCCATTGCCCCTTGTCCTATCACTGGTTGTCACCCAGAAGAGCCTGGCTCCATCCTCCTGACACTCCCCCTTTCCATATTGATCCCCATGAACAAGTCACCCCTCAGTCTCCTCTTCTCCAAGCTCCAGAGCCCCAGCTCCCTCAGACTTAATCATAGAATAGAATCACAGAATAGAATCAATTTGGTTGGAAGAAACCATCAGGATCATTGAGTCCAAACATGACCTAACTCTAGCACTAAACCATGTCCCCAAGAACCTCGACTAAACACCTTTTAAACCCCTCCAGGGATGGTGACTCCAGCACTGCCCTGGGCAGCCTGTTCCAATGCCCCACAGCCCTTTGGGGAAGAAATTGTTCCCCACATCCAACCTCAACCTCCCCTGGCGCAGCTTGAGGCCGTTTCCTCTGCCCCTGGCGCTTGTTCCTGGGGAGCAGAGCCCGACCCCCCGGGAGCAGCGGGACCGAAGCCCGGGGGTGCTGTGCGGACGGACACGGGACACTCGGCGCTCCCCGCCTCCGCCCGGCAGGGGGCGGCCCCGGGGCCTCGCGCCGCCCTCGCGCCACCGCCCCCCGTCCCACCGGCCGCCAGGGCCGCTCCCGCTCCCGCTCCCCGCCTGCCCTCGGGGCGATGCCGGCAGCGCCGCGGCGCCTCCTCCGCTCGCTCTGCAGCTCCACCGGCAGCATGGGCGACTGGGCCTCCCGGCTGCCGCGGCAGGAAGAAGCGCTCCCCGGCAGGAGCCAGCGCATGGCGGTGGCAGGTAGGGACGCTCCCCCGCCGGCACCGGGGGTGGGGAGGCGGCTGTGGGGGCACCGGGGCCCGCTCAGCGAGGGAAGCGGCGCCGCTGGCTGCGGCGGGCACTGCGCGCATGCGCTATGGCGGGGCGGCTGAGGCGCCTGCGCGGGCCTCTGAGGGGACATGGAGGGGTTGTGGCAGTTGGAGAAGTTCGAGATAGGGGGTTGCGACATGGCGAAGGGAGGGAAATGTGACACGGAGGGGTTGTGGCATGCGGGGGGAGGAATGTGACATGATGGGGTTGTGAAATGCGGGGAGGGCGGTGTTTGTGAGGCAGCGGGAGTTCAGGTGAGAGCCCTGAGAACGCGCTTATTTAGCACCACAGTGAGGTTTCCTGTGGTAAACCCAGGAGTTAAGTGCTGGAGAGGGTCCAGCGCAGCCACCAAGATGCTGAAGGGAGTGGAGCATCTCCCGTGTGAGGAAAGGCTGAGGGAGCTGGGGCTCTGGAGCTGGAGAAGAGGAGACTGAGGGGGGACTCATTCATGGGGATCAATATGGAAAGGGGCAGTGTCAGGAGAATGGAGCCAGGCTCTTCTGGGTGACAACCAGTGACAGGACAAGGGGCAATGGGTGCAAACTGGAACACAGGAGGTTCCACTTAAATCTGAGAAGAAACTTGTTTGGGGTGAGGGTGTCAGAGCCTGGCCCAGGCTGCCCAGGGAGGTTGTGGAGTCTCCTTCTCTGCAGACATTCAAACCCGCCTGGACACCTTCCTGTGGAACCTCAGCTGGGTGTTCCTGCTCCATGGGGGGATTGCACTGGATGAGCTTTCCAGGTCCCCTCCAACCCCTGACATTCTGGGATTCTGTGATGGAGAAGGGGAAAGAAGTGTGAAATGCAAGCCAAAACCTGTCATGCAATTGTCCTCAGTGACCTGGAGCCAGCAGCACCTTCCAACTCCCACCATCTCTCCACCATGAAGATGGTATTTTACACAGGACACTTGCTCCATGCTATGACCAAATTTCTGCCATTTTTTCTTAGAAAACTCGATGTATGGAGGATGTAGTGCTAAGTTAACATTGGACTTGAAGATTTTAGAGATCTTTTTGAACCTAAATGATTTTAAGACACAAAATCAGCAAAACCGCATCCTCTGTTTTCATGAAAACTCAAAAACTGCTATATTTGAGGTTTACTTTAGTTGAATGGTACTTTTCTAGCTGCTGTGGATATCCACTCTCTGGTGAAAAAACACTTTTTCAAGAGAGCATCTGGACTCTTGGTCACGAGCTGCAGTTTAAAACTAACTTATATATCCTTGCACAAGTATACAGGAGGGCATAGACACAAAGCATTTGCATAAAAACCAAATCAAGACTGAGACTTTCAGTCTTAAGTAATACAAAGCATACAGGGAACCGCAACATTCTGACATTTCCAGTGCTCACAGGGATTATTTCTATGGAATAAAATAGTAGAAGCCTGACTTTACTCCCTCCCTGACAAGAGGGCTCCCGTGGGCTAAAACCAGCTCGATTTCCAAACTAAATAACATATTCTTAACAACCCAATGTACTTCTCTTTTATTCCAATGTACTTTCTGTGATTCTGTGATAGCTGGAACGACCAACAAGCACATACCTGTTTTTCCTCACATGAATTCCCTGTTTCATTTTTAGGGCCCTAGTGGTCCCATTCAGGGTTTCAAACACATTACCTTATCCCTTTTAAATAATAATACCTCAAAATATTACCTAAGCACAGCGTGGATGTGCTAACCTTAATGTTTGCTAAGTGGTTTTGAGTTCTTCAAAAATAATTCTTTCAGTGATTCATTATTTTGAGTGAATGTGTGCTCTCAGGTAAGCAAAGTATCAACCAAGATTTACATAATTGGGCCTCCTGGAAACTAAAACCATTGCAAGATGGCTGTTACCACTGTTAAAGAGGAATTATAGTGGTACTTCGATACATGCACGACCTTTCTCCCATTATACAAGGTGTTTATTTACAGGCATCTTTGCTCTGGGCACCAAAGGTCCCTAATGAAGTCTATGAACTTAGGGAAATAAAATAAACACATAAGGTACATAAGTGCTGGTGGGAGAATAATAAATGGATGATGACATAAGCTCAATGTTTGAGGGCATAGTAAAATCTTACGTTGTATAGATATTGGGTAACATGCTGAAGGTTGTGGTGAAATTAAAGGTGTCTGGAAGAGTGTTATGTCTGATGTGGGGAATGCAGACTCGAAAGAGCGGTGCAGAGATGGGATTAGGGCAATGAACTCTAGAAATGATACTGAAAGTTGTGCTTTGTCTAGATTAAAGTGGCACCTTCACATTGTTTGGGGATAAAAACCTGGCCAGAAGACACACTAGGCCCATCTTATGCTCTGTAACTTATAGATGGAGCTATTTTGTGCTGCTGTACAACAACATCCTCTTAAGGCTAAATATGACACTTTTTGGATGTTATTCTATGACTAAACATGATTTTATGTATTTAACAACGTCATGGAGCTCCAAGGAACTGCAGAAGTTAAAATTTTTCAGGTGTAAACTCCTCTCAGGAAAGAAAGGCCATTTAAAGTTTAACATCACATTTACTCAGTAACATTTCTTTCTAGTTTACCCTTCACCAGCTGAAACGTTTCCAGCGTCGGCGAGCTCTGTAGGTTTATGTGCCAACCAACCTGATCGTTGACCTTGCAGACGTTTGCTTTTTTCTTAACGTGTCTCGTGAACTGAGGACCCAATACTGGACATGGTCACCGGAGCAGATCACACAGGGTCGATCCAGGTGGGTTTGAAGGCTCCACACCCGCTCTGGGCAGCCTGGGCCAGGCTCTGGCACCTCCCAGCAAAGAAGTTTCTGCTCATGTTCAGATGGAGCCTCCTGTGTTTCAGTCTGTGCCCGTTGCCCCTCACCCTGGCATTGGGCACCACTGAACAGAGTCTGGTCCATCCTCTTGATACACACATTATCTTACAGCGGTGCAGAATTTGTGCTTCTCCTTGTTGACCTTCATGAGGTTTCTGTTGATGTACACCTGCACTTTTCCAAGGTCTTGTTAGCCTTGCCCTCAGATTTGCTGAGCGTGTTTTCTATCACATCATTCATGTTATTCTTTAAGATATTGAATGATATTTGTCCCAGCATCAGCCCCTGGGGTAACCCGCTACACGCCAGACATCAAGATATTGATCGCTGCCTTTTCACTATGGTGGTTCTGCCAATTTTTGATGTATTCAGTGCCTACCAAGTCTGTTCTTTAGCTTTCTCAGCTTCCAAATTATGCTGCAAGAGATGTTGTCAGAAGCCTTGAGAAAGTCAATGTGTGTTACATCCACTGCTTCGTCCTCAGCTGCGTAGCCAATCTTTTAATCATAAAACCCGACGGATGGAGCGTGATTTGCCTTTGGTAAACATGCCGGCTATTCCTGATGACTTTCCTGTTCTCTTTGTATTTGGAAGTGATTTTTGAGGACATACACCATGATCTTCCCTGTGACTGAACCGAGGCTGAGCAACCTATAGCTCCTCAATCCTCTTTTTGCTTTCATTAAAAAAGGCTGTTACTGTAGCCCAAATCTTGGTATTAATATCAGAGATCTCTCCCAGTTACCGATATTCATCTAGATATCATTATAACTAGATCTGTCACACATTTCTGATGGTCACATCAGTGAGATTCCTTCACAGCCCTGCAAAACTCCATGTGGCTCCTCGAACACATTAGTAATTATAACCCGTTTTTCCCCCACGTTGCTGCTTTTCTTTCTGATTGTGCCAATGGATGGAGAGGTTTTGGAACGGAGTTTGCGAAGATTTCAGCAAAAGAGGTTTTTAGCACTTTCTGTGCTACTTTTAGGCCGTCTTCTGTATTCATCGATGCACCTGGATTTTCTCTGAGCTCCTTTTTACTCTTGTCATTTTTTGTGGAATTGTTTCTTATTACCATCTATGTCCATAGTGACCCTGTTTCCCCAAAAATAAGACAGGGTCTTATATTAATTTTTGCTCCAGAAGATACATTAAGAGCTTATTTTCAGGAGATGTCTTATTTTTTCCATGAAGAAGAATCTAAATTTATTCTTGAACAAAAAAATCAATGTTTATTCAAATATAGTTATATCATCACATCCTGGAACATCATGATTGCTCTTCAAACTCTGAATTCCAGCATGAATTTCTTGTGACTCTATAATCTTTATTTCTTTTGGGGGTATCTGCTTTTCTTGGTGAGGGGTCTATCTGTCCTGCTGCATTCTACTGCCAATTAATTGTACTTCACTTAAATATATAGCTGCCTGTACACTATTTAAATTGACTTTTTAATGAACTGTAACTAGGGCTTATTTTTGGAGTAGGGCTTATATTTTGAGCATCCTCAAAAATCCTGAAAAATCATGCTAGGGCTTATTTTCGGGGTAGGTCTTATTTTCAGGGGAAAAAGGGTAGTTCTCACTCCCATTTTGGCCTTTCTGATTTTGTCTCTAAATGCCCAGGCAATGCTTTGATCTACCAGTACTTATTGTTTCTGCTTGTATGCTCTCTCTTTGCATTTTCGTTCATTAAGCAACTCTGTGCTTCTGATGGAATTCCCAGTTTGTCCACCTGATCTTTTGTTCCGCAGTTCTCTTAACAAATTTCTGCACTTCTGGGCTTCCTTGGTGCCTCCCGCACGTTGTGTTCGTTGTGTTGTACCTGCTTGTGCATTATGTGGGACTTGACCTTGGCTGTGTAACTCCTTTTCTTGTTTTATCTTAAGGTTATTACTAATTTAGGACCTGAGTCTAAGAAAATTATGCAGTTAAACCTTCTATATTCCGCAGATTTCTGTGAAGTGACTGCAAGTGGTTGGTTTGTGATACAAAGGGTTCTGTTTGTAGAAGTTGGTTCAACGGGGATAAATTCCAGGATATGAGTTGAAAACAATACAAATGTTAATAAGCTTCAGTTACTCTTTTTGTAATTAAGTTGGGTTTATCTGATCTTCAACAAATTTCACGCTCTGGGAATTAGAGTTTGTTATGCTGTTTTGTTTCATTGCAGTAGAGCTGCTGCATTTATGTTCGAAAATGATTTCTTTCATATGATTTCTGTATAATGGTGCAATACAATGTTGTGCTTTATAGTAAAATCGCTTATTATTTAATGCTTCTACCTTTCTAGTATAACTCTAGTTTTCAGAATTAATTTTAGTTACATTACTGCTGAATTATTACTGTGTTTTATGAGTAGGTGAGTATATATTGCTTACACTATTTAATTATTTTATTTTATGATAGTGGTAGGAGCACTAGTCAAGGGGCCCTAATAATGTAGAGGGAACCTCCTGTGGAAGACATTGTGTAATAATACATACATATACACACAGAGAGACTATTTCTGCTAGATAGCCTGAGATAGCAGTGTGTAGTAAACTAAAATAATATTTTGTCCTGTTGGTGCTAATGAGAAGTGTCAGGAAATATCTTCTCTGTCTCTGTGGTCCCAGCTACCCTGTTCCCCAAAAAATAAGCCCTACCCTGAAAATAAACCTATCTGTCCTGCTGCATTCTAATGCCAATTAATTGTACTTTTTTTTTTTTACATGTATAGCTGCCTGTACACTATTTAAATTGACTTTTTAATGAACTGTAACTAGGGCTTATTTTTGGAGGAGGGCTTATATTTTGAGCATCCTCAGAAATCCTGAAAAATCGTGCTAGGGCTTCTTTTTGGGATATACAGAACGTAAACAGGTATTTTATGGGAACTACTTTACTTTTCCTATTCTGTCCCTTGCCTGCTGAAGCAGCTCTTGCTTTTCACAGGACGCAGACAGATCGGATTCCGCCCAGTTGCCTCTGTATGCGTGAAGAATAGCACACTTGATAATTTTACAGGGAGTAGATTTCACGAGAGATTTTGAAATGAGATGATTTTAGGTATCATATGTCCTCTTAAGATTCGCTTCATTAATTTTTAATGTTACATTTAGCCAGACATCTCTGGAAGCTTAATAGTTTCCAAACACAACGAACATTCAGAAGCAGAAATAACACTTTAGATTGTTTTACATCTATACCTGGTTATTTTATTGGAACTTTTACCCATGCTTATCTTTTTTACCATTCTTAAACCACTGAAGAGAAATTATTGTGCTCAGACTAGTGGCCCATGGTCTAAAATAGAGATGCTTGAGTGAGGTTGTGCCACAGAACAAGACCTACAAAGGAAATACAGTTTCTTTTAAGATTTAGAAGGATTAATTTCTTAAAGTTTTCCACCACTTTAATTACCTGATAGGCCCATTTTTACTGCCGTTTATGTGGAATATGGACCAAAAACTTGGAGATCTGACTTCCATTGAATTCCAGTTCAGGAGTGTGTTGAGTAACAACCTGGAGTTCAGGTTCCAGTTCAGGAGTGTGTTGAGTAAGACCTATATATGGTCTAGTGTTTCTCAAATTTCAGTTTACCTTTCCAATTCAGAAGAGTTAATTACTTATTTCTTCATTCTAAGAGATGGTTTTTGCCTCAAATACACTCAAGCCATCAGTATCCAGAAATTATTAAATTTATTACAATTTCACAGCGTATGCTGAGATTCAAATGAGAGAGGGTATAAGGCAGAGTACATTTCTTTATGGAAGCACCTCACCCCCAGTCATTCTTTATTATCTGAAAGGCAACTTTTGATATTTGTAGTTGCATGATCTTTGCAGGTAGGTGTAGAGGAATTTGCTTGGAAATCCTGTCTGTAATAACATATTATGGCTTTTTCTCTTTTTCACCTTGTCAGGTATTTATATCTTGACACTACACAGCTTGTTTTCAAGCCAAGTGCACAACTATAAATATTGTACTGTCATTGGAAAACCAGGAATTACTTTTTGAACACCCATTACATTGAAATTTTGGAAGGCGTCACGATGTTTTTATTGTTTGCGTGTGCTTTTTTTTGCTCTTGGCAGCTGGCAAACAGCAACAAAAAGGAAGTCAGCTTGCACTTGTGATACTTGATAGATTAAAAGCATATAGAAAATAGATTTACAGAGCTGCACATCCAGAAAGTCTGCCCGGGTTTCTCCTGGCAACAGCGCGGGTTGCTGGGAAACACAATGACTTAAATGGGGAGAAACTTCACCCAAAAGGGTGAAGGCAAATAAGGCTTGAAGAAGACTCCTCTTGCTGATACCGTAATTTCCCTCTCCAAACTGAAAAATAAATCCAGAGGTTCTTTATTCAGAGGATTATGTGTGAATGCTGCTCTGAGGATTCGTTCAAAGTTGTATGTTAAAGGAGGATAATTATCTTTAGTCAAAGGTAGCGGCGCGGTACACAGGATTCAATAGCTTCTTGTTGCCACAGTTTCGAAAAGCGATGTAACGTCTGAATTTGCCAGATTTCTGTTGTTAAATCAACCTGTCAATTATGAGAATTAAATGCAAGGGTTACATTTACACAGGTTATTTTCTTCACTGGAGAATACTTTATATTATTTTGTGTGAATCCTGGGATACACTGGTCTTTGGCGAATTGTGTCCGTTTATCTTTAATGCAATTTTAGCGTGAATGACATTGACCTGACATTTAGGTAATGTTCTGATTTCAACTCAGAAAACAAAAAGGTTGAGAGAAACATCTCAACTTCTTCACTTGGTCTCCATGCTACTACTTAAAAACCTTTCATGCTTGGATGCTAAATATCTGTGGCACCAGCTCTGCTTTCAGTTGTGTCTGTGTAACTCGGATGACCAAATCTTCTTACTTTTCAATATGATATTGGGTTGACTTCATCTTAGTCACACTAGCACAAAGTGAGCATATATCATAGAATCATAGAATGATTTGGGTTGGAAGGGACCTTAAAGATCATCTAGTCCAATGCTGCCATGGGCAGGGACATCTTCACCAGCTCAGGTTGCTCAGAGCCCCGTCCAGCCTGGCCTGGGATGTCTCCAGGGGATGGTTCATCCACCACCTCTCTGCCCAACCTGGGCCAGGCTCTCACCACCCTCCTGGGGAATAATTTCTTCCTTATGTCTAATCTAAATCTCCCCTCTTTCAGTTTAAAGTTATCACCCCTTGTCCTGTCGCTACAGGCCCTTGTAAAAAGTCTGTACCCATCTTTCTTGTAGGCTCCTTTTAAGTTCAGAAAGGCCACACTAAGGTTTCCCTGGAGCTTCTCTTCTCCAGCTGAACACCCCAACTCTCTCAGCCTGTCCTCCCAGCAGAGCTGTTCCAGCCTTGCATCATTTCTGGGGCTCCTCTGGCCCCTCTCCAGCAGCTCCATGTGTGTCCTGTGCTGAGGACCCAGACAGAGCTGGACCAGCACTGCAGGGGGGTCTCACCAGATTGGAGCAGAGGGGCAGAATCCCCCCCAAACCTGCTGCTCACGTTCCTTTTGATGCAACCCAAGATACTGTTGGCTTTCTGGGCTCCGAGCACATGTTTCTCATTCATGTTGAGCTTCTCATCAACCCGTACCCCTAAGTCCTTCTCCTGGGGGCTGCTCTCCATCCAGCCTGTGTTTGTGCTTGGGGTTGCCCCGACCCCGGTGCAGAATCTGGCACCTGGCCTTGTTGAACTTTGTGAGATTCACATGGGCCCATCTCTCAAGCCTGTCAAGGTCCCTTGGGTGTCATCCCTTCCCTCCAGGGTGTCATTGGCAAACTTGCTGAGGGTCACCCAGTCCTGCTGTCCAAGTCTCCAACGAAGGTGTCAAACAGCACCAGTCCCAATACCAACCCCTGAGCAACGCCACTTGTCACTGGTCTCCCCTTGGACATCAAGCTGTTGACCGCAACTCTTTGAGTACAACTATCCAGCCAGTTATCTACCGAGTGGTCTCTCCGTCCCATCCGTGTCTCCGATTTAGAGACAAGGATGTTGTGTGGGACAGTGTCAAACGCTTCACACAGGTCCAGGTTGGTGACTTCAGTTGCTCTTCCCTTACCTACCAAACCTGTAACCCCATCGTAGAAGGGGGAAGATTTAGGAGCTTATGGTGAAGACCAAGTTGGTTTTGAATGACGGGCTGCTATGGCTGTTCACGTACAAGTAGGCATTGCTAAAATACTGTGGTAAATCAGGTTGCGCCCCGCATTGGACATGTGTAACACTCATTTGGTGGATGTACATCACAGGTTGCCTGTTACTCCTTATCTTTGCACACCAGATAGCAGAGGATGGGGAGAAAACCTTGGTTTGGCTTTATGTTGTACCAGGTACTGAGCTGGGATAGAGCACTGGAAGGGCCTGTGTGTGCTATTCGATTGCTGCTGCAGGTACCGCTACAGCAATACACAGAATTACGCTTTTACAGGTAAAACAGGCCCTTGCATGTTTAATTCATCACCTGGTGAATGTCCAAAGGCATTTAAACCAAATGAATAGCACCCCCAAAATGCTTCTTTGTTCTTCTGGCTGCAAGGAGAGCGTCCAGTGAGCTGCTCAGACAGAGGCATCTATATTATAACCAACTAAAGCGTGATGGCGTGAATTCTGTCTTCGCTACCATAGGCAAACAGATAATGCCCAATCTCCAGTTGACTTGTATTTCAATTCTGTAGCAGTTTGATGCTGGTTATACCATTGTCGGGTCTCTCTCAGTCTTCTGGTTGGAAGGGTTTTCCAGGAGCAGGTTGCTTTGGCTATTTAAATAAGTTCTTTTAATTTTGACCCTATTATTTATTGCTCTTCTCACCTTATTTTGTGTCTGCACACTCATTTGTCTCCTTGATGAGAGGAGAGTGGGTCCCGTGCCACCTTTTGCTGTGTTCTGTTCAAGTAAAGCTGTTTTAATCTCATAAAATGGGTTACTTTGAAAAAAGCAAATTGTAATAATACTTTTCAGCATGGTAGAGCTCTGTTATGTGTGGTATTCTTAAAGGAAAGGGTAGCTGCGATGGAGACTCATTCAGACTGGATGTGCTCATGATTTACGTTGAGGTTCCAGGGACGGATGAGCTCATTGTAAGCCAGGTGTGGATTTATAGCGTAATAGCTACTCCAGGTAACTGCCTGCGTGGATGCCTTTGTTGTGCAGTGAACACAAGGCAAACTGTCTGTGTTTCATTGCAAGGTAAGCTATGTTCCATTTACTCCAGGGTAAAAAATTACAGTTACCACAAAGAGATGCTCTAATACGTGAAGAATTTTGTTTGTGTGAATCATTTTTATCTTCTCTGTTCTTTCCCAGAACAGTGCAAAATTAATTGAGGGAATAAGGTTATTTAATGACTTATCCCTGTAGTTGGTATTCGGTATGAAGCCTTACAATTTTTTTCTTGGCCAAAGAATTATTCTGCTTGCCCTGAGTCAGAACTGGCTTTTTTTTCCCCCTACTCTCCTCATCAAACACCAGTTCACAGAATCATCATTTTTCCCTTCTTTTCTTGGATTTTCTTGGTTAATGTTTGTACACAATGTTTTCAGTAAGAAAGAATTTCCCAAACCAGGTTATGCTAAATGAGAGTGAAGTTCACATGTGGAACCACAGAAATGCAGCAGCTTTGGTTCCCTCAGAACCCCCAGGGAGTCCAATAGTAACACTCCTCATACTTGATTTGAAAGAAAATAAGTGCAGAATAGACCTTATATTAGGTTCCTGTAATGCAGATTTAAGGTTGTTTGAATGTTTTAGCTGTTTACGTCTTAGTCCTTTTGCATTTCTCTGACGTGTAGCATTTACTCTGAATTTTCTTGGCTTAAAAAGCTTCTGTGGTTTAATTAATGTCTTTCTGTCAAATTTATACCTTCAAATTACAATGGTGTACATCGCCTTCACTTCAGTTCTATGCGATTTTTATTACATTTATTTTTCCTTTGCAACCATTGAATTATTTGGCTTGTAATTTGTTGCGTGATAGGTGTTGCGTGCTAATATGTTATTTATTCCGTGTAGAATTTTAGTGGCATGGATACATTTGTACATTGCTCTTATTTTGTTACTTGCAAATTTTTATGATACCTATGAAACTTGTATTTAAATTCCTAGTATCATTAAAATAATACATGTAAATAAGTCTGTAGTTCCAATAAGATAAAAACCTGTGCAATATTGCAGTTTCTCATGTATTACTCGTTATTGCAGATATGCAAAATTGGAGTTAGTGGTATTGCATCCATCTGGGTGAAGAGATTATTTCAGTCTTATTTTCTGTTGAGAAATGTGACGAAGTAGATTAGATCTGTATTTTTACTGTAGTTTGGGCTTGATTTTTAAGGAATTTGATTTTCCAGGAGCCTCCAAAGATGTTTTAGGGATTTCTGGCAAGACTCAGAAGCAGAACTGTAGTGGGAAATATTCTTGTGTCCCTTAGTGTGAGACAGAAAGCTCTTATTTTGAGGACAGAACACGCTGCTTGGGGGTAGAGATTTGATGTGTGAGACATTGGTAACTTCTGCTAGGAACCCAGTGAGAAAGCAGGAGCATCGTGCCAGGGCTGCTGGTTCTGATTTGATGATGAAAGTGCTCATAGAAGACCTGAACATCATTGAATCATAGAATCAATTGGGTTGGAAAGACCTTTAAGATCATTGAGTCCAACTGTTAAGCTCACACAGCCAAGGCCACCACTACTCCATTTCCACCTCTGGTCACGAGGTGGGTACGAGCCTGGTGAAACCAGGGCCAAGTTGCTGCATCCTGAAGATTTCCATAATAAATGATTTGGAAAAGATGTGGTTCCCTGTTTACTCTTTATTGTGGAATTACTTTATATCTTCAATGATTTTGGGCAGGTGAAAATGAGTTTATATAGACGTGTTTACATACAATCACATAAAACCATGTGTAAATATTTGTATAAATATATACAGGCACTCACATCTGTATATGCTTCTATAGGCAGCTTTATCACAAAAACTTATGGCTGGAACATACACATTGAACTCATCCTTTGCCAGACCACAACCTACTTTGACCACAGACCTGTGACTAAATTTTCTAGGACCAGGTCTACATTTTCAAAGGAGGCTTGGCGTGGGTCAGTACCATAAAGCTGCGAGCAGGGACTGGCTCAGCACCTCAATCTGTTGAGATCTGAGATGCCTTAAACCCTGCATGGGGAGAGAGCTGGGACAGACGGCATCAGCCTCTACAGCCTTGTCCGTGCAAAACAGCGTTTGTTACTGAATATCATATATGAAAGGGCCTTTCCCCTTACAGGGTTCACGGTCCTGCACCTACTTGAGGTACTCGAGACTTTAGTTTCCTGAATCATAGAATAGTTCTGGTTGGAAAAGACCCTTAAGGTCATTGAGTCCAACCATTAACCCACCCCTGGCACTGCCCCATGTCCCTGAGAACCTCATGTCCGTCTGTACAACCCTCCAGGGCTGGTGACTCCAGCACTGCCCTGGGCAGCCTGTTCCAATGCTTCCCCTTTGGGGAAGAAATTGTTCCTAAAATCCAATCTAACCCCATCACACTTGTGCTCCAGCCCCTTCCCCAGCTCTGTTCCTTTCTCTCAACTCGCTCCAGCACCCCAAGGCCTTTCTTGGCCTGAGGAGCCCAGAGTCCACAGCCTGCTCCATAATCAGAAAACACTCAAGTACCACTGTGGGTTGTTCGGTGTTTTCCATAATTGGGCAACTCTGGCTGTTGGGCAGGAGAAATGTTGCGACATTGCACCCCTGTTCTCGAAAGAGAAGCACAGGTTGGTTCTTGTTACAGGCAGCGCTGGCCCATCTGTCTTTATTGAGGCATAATCTGGATGATGTTGATGTTTCTCCAGAAGTCTTTCTGTTTCTGGCATTCCCCATTCATCTTTTACTATTTACAGGCTCAGAAAGGCATTTTTTTTGTTCATCAAACATTGAACTCGTGAGAATTTCATCCCAGAACTTGTTTGTACATCTGTGGCTACTTCAGCGGATGCACAAAGCAGGAGTGGAGAGGACAGAGGACGATGAGCTAGCAGGACAGGATGACTCCAGACAGCCCTTGGGGACATTAAACTGGAATGCAGGGACAGGGACTGGTACCTGTGGTGTTGCAGAGTAGGATAATCTGGGTTGGAAAGGACTTTGGGGGATCATTGATTTATGAGATCAGTAGATTGATAGCTGATCTTCTTCTTCTTTTATTTTCTTCTTCTTTCCTTCTCTTCTTCTTTTCTTCTTTTCTTCTTTCCTTCTTTCCTTCTTCTCTTCTCCTTTTCTTCTTCTCTTCTTCTTTCCTTCTTTTCTTCTTCTCCTTCTCCTCGTCTTCTCTTCTTCTTCTTCTCTTCTTCTTTTTCTTTTCTTCTTCTTTCCTTCTTGCCTTCTGCTCTTCTTCTTTTCTTCTTCTTCTTCTTCTTCTTCTTCTTCTTCTTCTTCCTCTTCTTCTTCCTTTCTTCTTCTTATTTTATTCTTCTTCTTTTCTTCTTCTTCTTCTTTTCTTCTTCTTCTCCTTCTTTTCTTCTTCTCCTCCTTCTTTTCTTCTTCATTTCTCCTTAATTTCTTCTTTTCTTCTTCTTCTTCTTCTTCTTCTTCTTCTTCTTCTTCTTCTTCATTTCTTCTTAAGGATTCTCCTTCTTACTTAAACAGGGATGGTGCAAATCTACTTGTGCGCTTACTGAAGTTGACCTGATGTGTGATGGGGAGCAGAAATGGAACCTCATCTTAAAGAGGTTGCACTCAGACAACTTCTAATAAAATAAACTGCTCGTAGAGTAATAATGCTTAATTTTAGTGTATCTTGAGTGCCAGTTTGCAAAGTTACTACTCAGAAAGGGAGCAGGAAAAAAGCTTTTTGAATGAGAGAGAAACGATACCATCATATATGTATCCTGTATGTGTGGATGTCTGTGCACAGACATTCCTGGGTAACATTGTTTTAAAAATGTTAATTATAATGGAACTGGAAAATGAGCAAAAAATTGCGCTCTCTGGGCCGATGGCTGGATGCACATCAGGAATTCTGAGATATTAATCTCTGTAGAACTATTTTAAATATTTAATTTGTGAAAATTTCATTGTTGAAGAGAACATTGAACACAAAATAAAGCCTTTTGCACCTAAATTTTACAACGGAGCCCTTGCTTAGTGCAAAACAAAGAATATGTCCTTATTCCTCACACACGGGCTGACAATTCTGAGAGGGTAACCTGACCATATTTTGGATAAATTCTATTTCTCAGTTATTTGACTTTTCAGAGCAGCATTTTTCCTAATCACTGAAGATACTTGAGAGTTTCTACCCACTTCATTACCAGCCTATTCTCCCTCTACCCAAGTTCTCTGTAAGTGGATTCCATTATGAGTAACTCCTGCATGTATTTTTCATGTTGCACACTCTAATCGCTTTTCCAAATGACAGTCACAAGTGCCTGTGAAGCTGGGTTCCTAACATTTTGATTTTTGTAAGTGTCTGTTTATTTAAATTGGGGTGTATTTCAATTGATTGTCATCATCTCTCCATGAGAACAGCCCGGGTAAAAGTGGGATTTTTTTCTGTCACATAATATACTTTCACACTTAAATAATAAATCAACAAAGCATCTGGCTCCAAAATTAGACTCCTAAAAAACCTCAAAGGAATTGGTTTCACTTGTCTCTAATGGGAATACCCAGAAATGATAACAGGGGGGTGAGAGCAGAAATGCTGATAGAGTTGGCCCTGACACGACAAACGTGCCATGTTCATAATGTGTTTATTCTTAAGAATAAAATGTTTTGGGGATATCAAGCTCATGGTGCTGTCGAGGAATATTCTCATAACAGGTGGTCAGGATGAAGTGCTCCACAGTTTGCATTGACCCACAGCATTTAGGTTCTGTCGATGACAAAAAGGGAAATAAGTATACCCAACATTAAAGTTTTAAAAGTAGCTATTTGGGGTTGAAGTCTCTTGAGTTTTCCAATGAATAAAATCCCTCTTATATCTACAAATACCTGTTAACACTTGTATGTTTGTATTATCTGTATTTAGGCATGTGAATCATTCTCTCGTGTTAGTTCTTCTCATAGGACTTACCTGGTAGATTTACCTTCCCTGCAGGAAAGTCTGTGGTTATCTGTTAAAAAAGGATCAGCCTTGTGGGTGATTTTTAGATGATATTCAAAATCAATCAGCTTAACTGAGTGAGTCGCTTTGTCTGTTCCCAAGTTTTCCACTTGTGAGCTGGGAAATCAGGCTTATTTGACAGGGATACTAGTGCGGGTATCCACATAGAATAGTTTTGTGAGGTACAAGAGCATTTGAGTGGGATGCAAAACCACGTGAATAAAGGGATTTTTGAGAAAAGGCAGAATAAGAAGATACAGAATCATTTTGGTTAGAAGAGACCATCAGGATCATTGAGTCCAACCATAACCCAACTCCAGCACTAAATATTGTTCCTAGGAACCTCATCTAAGTGTCTTTTCAACCCCTCCAGGGATGGTGACTCCAGCACTGCCCTGGACAGCCTGTTCCAGTGCTTTACAACCCTTTCTGGGAAGAATTTTTTCCTAATATCCCATCTCAACCTCCCCTGGTGCAACTTGAGGCTGTTTCCTCTCATCCTTTCATCAGTAGAATTTTAAATGCAGAAATCCTGGGGGCTTTGAGGTGAAATATAGAAAAGAATTTGAATTGAGTGATGAGCAAGGCACAGGAAAATACGAATTTTTTCCCGATTCATAAAAAAGATCAAAGTGATGTGTAAGATACTGCAGACGAATAAATTTCTTTATGAGCACGGGGATCATGATTGAAGGACATTGACGGGTATTGAAGGACAGAGCTACATGTTGTTCCGTAATGTTAAACCATTCAACAATGAACAGGGTGAAATTTGGACTAGAGATGGATGGAGAATATGTGGAGAAAGATGAAGAATTCAACTCTTCTTGTATTTTGTGCATTGGAACATCAAAAACCTTGATATTGTGTGAGTGGGTCAAGGTACCTGAGATACCAGTACTGGACTATTGTGACCTCCCATGGAAAAGACCACCATCTTGGTGGAAGAACATGAAAAAAAGTTCCCAAACCCCATAATTTGGAGAAGGTTTTGTGTTTTCTTCCTATCTGGAGGATATTGGATTAAGCGGAACACGAGATTGATCTGGCCTGGAAATGGTTTTATGGGAAGCAGGAGAAATTGGTTGCATTGGAAAGTTTTGACAGCTCAAATTGAAAGAAGATGCACTGTGTTTGGAGCGGTGTATATTGAGAGACAAAATGAAGCTCTTCATCCTATTAGCAAGACTCTTCAGGAAAACATTTGCCTCTAGAGGATATATTTATTTTTGCCACCTTATTTCAGTAAGAATCATGAAGGAATAGTTAAAATTGTTCATCTCTGTTGGAATTATATGTTTTTTTTGAATATGGCTGGAATACTCTGTTGTCAATCCATAGCATTTTTGGAGGAAAACTAATGAAACGCTGAATTTCTAAGAGTGACTGCTGAAGTAGCGGAGCCTTTCAGAGGTAATTCCACTGACAGCAATTTCTGTGTCATCTTTTTGTTCCCATATTGATGCCTGATGGTCTTTCAGTGAAGCCAAACTGATGCATCAGAGTTTTCTGTCAAGTATGCAATGAAATGGAGGAATTATACATAGGTGTATTTTTTAACCAAGTTACCCATTATAATGATGGTAGGTGCTTATTGAAGTGATAGGACGTGCAATATTTTGAGGGAAAACGTGGTTTTGAAGCGAATGATGTTTATTGTGAAGTTCGGAGGCCATTGGGAAACACGTGGATAGGGCTGTTATGGTCGTTGCCAACAGGGCAAGGGAAACATTGGGAGGATGTCTCCTTTATCCACCTGTCTGAAGGTCAAATAATTCACCTATTAAAATAATCAGTAATTAAGATTATACAATCTCTTGCAGAACATAGCAGGAGGTTTTTCTCATAAGACCTAACTAATCTTGATCTTTGTTGTTGTGGTTCAACTTGTTTGATTTCTCGTCCTGGTCGCGGTGGTTACGTAGAACCATTTCTGTTCTCCATTTTAGTACCGTCTTTTTTGGTATTTGGAGGCTGCTGGCAATTTTCTCCTTGGTTAAACAGCTGTAGTGTGGGATTTAGCACTGGTTTCAGACCCAACTTTAGATATCTGTGTACAGGTATCTGCTCTTGTTATATTCCACGGACGTTTAACCCTGGAGCGAAGCCTATAGAGCTTGGTTTATAGGCTAAACAAATGGGTGGCAAACAAAACTGGCTGATAAATTTACTAAGAAGAGGTGTGAATTCAACACCTGAATTCTTGGTGTATCGCAGACGTGTATGTGACGCAAAGATGGGACGTGCCATACAAATTAAATGACTTAAGAGTTTTCCCAAACCCATCCAACCATCTCTTTGGCCACTGATCTGCTCTCCAAGGACGTGAATCTTAACCTCACACTTTTAAAACTCCTGAGAAACAAAACCTGGTCCTGCGGTGCATTGAGGAAGAATATTTTGCCTCCTTTTTTTAACCAAGTGAACTTTATCCGCACATCAAACCTTTGGGACAATTCTATCGCTAAACCCAAATAACAACTTCACCCCTAAACATCCGGGACTCTCTGTTGAATTTGTCAGCAAGAAAACAGTCGTATCCATGGACTTGAAAATTATCCACTCAGGGAAGTTTTATTTTCTTTTTTCTTTTCCATATAATCTCTTTTGCTCGTTAATATAGTGCATATGTTTTAAAAAGTTGGCATTTTGCCTCGGCAAATAGCTCCAAGGTAAAAGAAAGTGGATTTCTCTAATTCTCCTCATGCGAATTCTCGTCATTTGGAAGGTGTTGAACGAAGTCCAATTTTCTATCCTTGCAACAAATCATTTCCCAGCAAAGTTAACTGTTAATGCTTTGCCATTTCTCCTGTGAATGCCACTAAAAGAACTCATGGTTTTGATTTAATTGAATAGATAATTGGCATCTAAGGATGTGTGGAGCTGGCTGAAGATTCAGCTGGGATCAGGTTTAGTATTATTAAGCTGATTTTTTATTGATAACTGGTAGTTTTCAAGCTGGAGTTTAGAAAGTTAAAACGTGCGTGATTCTCGAACGTGATCTTAATGCCAATCTCTACGTCTCCTGCTCCCGGCGTCTACCCGTGCTTCTCCGGAGAAGGCAAACAGATGATTTCAGGGAGTATTTGGCGCTTATTAAAACGGCACGTACGCCCGCCTTCAAAAGAATCTGGATTTACTGCAGGTTGCTCGTGTGTCGCATGCGGACATTTGCAGCGAACAGATTTCTCATCGCCGCCAACACTGAATGGCTTCCAGCGCTAAAAAAACCCCCCTTACACCCGTTGTAAAAGGTAGGAAACCGTGCAATCCGTACGCCGGTTTGGCAGAAGAAGCGCTCGTCGGTGCCAAGATTTGGTCGCCGACCCTACAGTTTGTTATTATATATTTTTTTAAAGCTATTAATCGATTCGCAAAGAGCATCTTTTGGATTAAAAAAGCCGGGGATTCAGACAGGCTGGCACAGGCTGGAGCGCGGCCAAGCTGCTCGGGGAGGCTGCCGAGGAGAAGGAGAAAAAAAGGAGGAAAAAAAAGGCAAGACTTGGCACGGCTCAGTCAAATGAGCTCCTTTTGTCTGCTCTCTCGGCTTGAGCTTCGGGAAAGAAAAACCGGCCTGGGCTACAGCAAAACTCCCAACTTTTTGGGTTTTCAAACTTCGACTGCTTTTTAAGCCGCTCGGGCTGGTTGAAAGTGGTGGGACGTTAAATGACGTTGGGTTAGCGGTGGCGAGAGAAATAAAAGACTTGAATGAAGCCTCAGTTTGTACACTTGGGAAATACAATATTTGCTTATTTCTTTTTTTAATATCTCTGAATAAACTCCAAGGGAACCGTTTAACATGGAAGATGATAGAGGGACTACCTAAATCAAAGGGAGAATTGTCATTTTTTGCAACAACAACAAAGTTTTCATGGACGTGAATCTGCTTTAAAACCCAACCTCACCTCCTTCGGACTATGTTCAGAATGGGAATTTCGGCTATAAGCTCCAGATACGAACTTTTAATGGAGCCTCCTTAAAGATTTCGGCTCACCCAGCAATGAATTAAGAGTAGAGAGAAAGTTGTGACATCTTAATATAAAAGTGAGTATATCCGTATTTATTTTTGCTGCTTTGCTGTCCGGTTATTAGTGCCAACACCAACAAGCAGAGCGAACCGAAAACACCCAAAGGGCAAAATTAATAAAGCAAAGCACAATTCTGCTTGTCTAAAACATTTATTCCGGTGCATCTTGCATGTGAAACTGCTGCATTTTCTACTTTGAAAGGCGAGATGGATAAATACTGACTTGTGCCAAGCGAGGAATGTTTCGAGATGATGTGGCTTTGAACTGCTGACACTGGGTATAGAAACTTGGATGTGTAGTTGCGATACCTGTTTGCTGGAGATGGTGAGAATTCAAACCCTGCTCTTTTGGATTAAAAACCCAACAGTCCGTGGCGATTGCAGCGTGGATGTCTCATGAATTCAATCAGATTAACGACCGAAAACTCCATTGTTTGATTTCTGCTGGCTTTGCAGTGGGGCAGGTGCCTTATTTTGATTTTCTAGCACGCTGCCTATTAGGCCTGGATGTGCTTGGATTATAACACAGCTGCTGTGACCATCAGCTTCATTATTTCAGAGAGTAACTGGAAAGCATAGATTTTTATGGATCGTCTTCACTTCTAGTAAGTATTATCCTACGCTTATAGAATAGATTGCTCAGACGTGTAATTTCTGGCATGCTGCACATTTCCCTAATTCTTATGTGCTGAAAGGGAAGAAACAACATTAATGAAAAACATTTTAACAGGAACGCCTTTATATTTCAACTGTACATTTTGATGACTGCTAGAAATAACCGGCCTTTTTGATAGGTGAAAGCACTTGGGTTTCTTAATATATTAAATGGGTTTCGTAGGAAGATATGTCAGATTTTGACTACACCAGTGAACCTTTTGCAAGAGACTGTAGTTAAATAGTGGCTACGATGCTGTAGTGATGCCCAGTTGCACTGAAACCTTATAAATGGTTTCTGAAAGCTTTTTACTTCACTGAAACCTTTTTAAATGACCGTGTGCGGTGGTGGGGAAACGGGAGATGTGATGGAGCCAAGTTTGCGATCACAACAGGGGAGAAGTTTGGCTGTTTGGCTGCAGATTCTGAAACGAATTTGCTCTCTTTCTTAGCAATAACGTGTCAGCTCTAAGCAGATGCTGTTTCCTTTCATCACGACATTTCAACCCAAATTTTTACTATATATCCCTATTAAAAGCCGGAAGTATATAGAAAACATTGTGGTGCGTCTAAGTGAAAACAAGCTGTGAATATTAGAATAACTCGATTTCTCTCCGGAGTATCATGTCAGAAATGATTTTCAGGTTTTAACCATGATCAACATGTGAGTCCTTGCAATGCATCGACAAATAGAAAACATTTGCACGAATATTTGAACATTGGTTGGCACTGAAGTGACGACAATTTTCAAAACTTTGCCGTTGAAATTCTAGTCAGCACGTTTTGGTTTCCTAAGTGAGAAATACACCATTGCAGATTGCTTTTGGCCTCCAAATAAAGTGGTTTTGCTTTCTGCTAACCCCTTTGCTTTTCAAAGCTCATCTCAGTGTGTATTTTTGGGAAATAACCCCATTTGGCAAATTAAAATCACAATTGAAATGGCATGGTTGGTTCCACAATGTCGATTGGATTGCGTGAAACTGTCATTTGTGAGCGTGATTTGACATGGTTTATAGTATTTACATAGTTCATTAACAAACTACGTAAGAATTTGAAGTTTCTCTGGATACTCTAATCAGATTATCCATGATCACCATTCATTTATGATGCTTAATTATTGGCGAAGTTTGAGCAACTTGTGTTTGATTCTTAATGAATCATTAAGCTATATATTGATCTTGATTGTACAGTTCCTTAAAGTGGTATATTTTGATGTGAAGAGTATTAGAGTTTAGGGTTTAACTTGATTTTCCTTATGAAACTACAAAGGCATAATATGATTTCATGTAGGAGCATCGCGTTTGATGGGCCTATGTCTGATCTCACTTGTGTGTATTAATAATATATAAGCCACGGTTTACTCTTCTGGTTTTAGTGCTATCAAAGCAGGTTGAGATCAAAATGGGACTGCAATGGCTCCGTTTGTGCCTTTTATATTTATATGTGTAAACCGTTAGATCACAGATTTGTACAAAGGTTGAATGGGCGCTCACTATGAACCAATGTGTTTATTGGACAAGGAAGAGATTCTCAATGTAACTATGGATTTTTTATAAGTACGGCTGTAGGATAATAATATATATGCTAAAATACAATATATGCAGATTTTGTGTGTTTTTTCACATGCCGATATCCATGGAAAATGCTAAAGATTGCCCTGATTTTCTAAACATGGTGTAACTCCATATTCTGCCATTGCTGAGTTAACCTCAGTTCTATATCCAATGGTTTTTAAAACTCTACATATACTTTAGGGCTCTTTTCCATTTACCATTTACCATGTACCATTTACCATTTACCATGTACCATTTGCCATTTATCATTTACCATTTACCTTTTACCATTTACCATGTACCATTTACCATTTACCATTACTCCAGCATAATTGCTTGTTTTGTCACCCACACATGGCAAAGCATTTTCTCTCTGTTCAGCGACTTTCCTGCTGCTGGTGTCATCATTTTAATTATTCCATATAACCATAGCAAGTATTTCTTCAGATCTCAAGGTATATAAAACCATAAGTGCATTCCTAGTATTTTATTTGTAACTCCAGCCCAGTCCAAGGTGGAAAATGGTCACAGAAACTGCAGGAAGAAGGTTGTATAATCTATCATCTATACCTTATAATAATTTAGCTTGGGTGGAAATCCACTCCTTTATTCCAACTGGAAGCAGAGGCCACCGTCTTTATCCATGCAATATACATTTTGAGCCAAATCAATAGTATTTTGTCCAGTGTAGCTCTTAAAACAGCGAGTAAATTAACTTTTGTAATAATTGTGGATGAATAAACACCTTTAGAAGGTGATTTAAATGGGGGTCACATCGATCCTGTGAATCACCCTGTTAGTTGATCCTAAAGGAAAACGAGGGCAGGGACCTTGGGCTAAGACATCTGGCATTTAGTTGTCTCAATTAGAGGAAGATCAAGCAAATTCTTAATGAGATAGTTAACGAAAAAAGGAAGTTTTTAAATAAAGAATGGCACTGATTGCTTGTTCAGCCTTGTGCTGCGCTATGGTCTAGTATTTGCTGTATTCATGGTCAAGAAAACAGGAAAATAAGACAATAACTGATGCAAATATTCATTTGTCATTTTTAAAAGTTGTCTTAATGGTATTGTCTGCGATCTTCACATTTATTTTATAGATAAGGAATAATCCACGGTGTTTAGGGCCCGACCGATTCTGATCAGCTTATGGAAATGATCGTAGAAGCTTGTCCACCTGGTAATTATGGCTGTCCATATTCCAATTGGTTTCCTAGAATTAATTTCTACCCAGTATACATCTGTTGCTCTGAGTTTTTCCAGATTTGGCGAATGTGGTGGAATTTTAAAGGGTTTGTATCTTCTCCAAGCAGACAGGGACCACCCACCCAATGGAGCTGATGGCTCTGGTGATCTTCACCTCTTCTTGGATGCTCCGTGTCCTCTTACATTCACAAAGATGCCACTTAAGCTGGAAAAATAAGCCCTTTCTTAGTGAAAATAGAGTATTTTGTCATGATGATCGTTGCTCTTATCGTGTCTTACCTAGAGTTTAGATGATATAATGCCTTCTGCTTAGATGATGGCACAAAAGAATACCTAAACCAGGAATAAAATAAGAGTATCTGTTACACTACCACAATCATCTATATATGACTCTTAGACTATATATATATAAAATACATATAGATGTAGATTCATACATCTATAATGCTTAAATCTCCGACCTCAAAGGAAAACAGAGATCAGTTTATTTACTGGATTCACTATACTTCTGTTCACATCAATGAGAAAAATAATGCTTTGCTTGGGGTTTTTTTGATGTACACATAAAATATGTTGTAAAGATCAAACACAAAAAGATATTTGCCTTCCGATGCACACCATATTTCTTTTATTTCACTCATTCTTTTCTAATCCTTCCACCAGATTTATCTTATTAAAATCTGATGATCCTTCAAAGCTACGAAGCTTCTGAGATGTTTTACTGATTGATAGTAAAATAACATAGTCCTGGATCTGTTCCACTCTTACATGCAATAGTAACATATTCAGGTAGTACTTTCAATGACAACAATGGGAACAAGTTTTATTCCTTTGTAGAATGAACTCATATAGGGATGAAATCTTTTCTCACTTTCAGAATATGACTTGGCCACCATGTATTTTGTAAGTCATGGAGATGTGATTGAATTGTGGACCTGATTTGAATGTTATTGTCATTACAAGTCTTGCAAGAAATTCCTATTATTGTCCCTTTGTTACACTTGTTGAATCATCTATTTTTTGGTAAGTTTGCCAAGATGAAGCAGAACAAGGCTATAATTTCCTTTAGCCACCTTCCTTTTGTTGTCTTAGTGTCATGAACGGAAACTTTGATGGCTCTGCTTTGGTTTCCAACATTGTGTAAGCAAAGACACTTCAATCTTGTCCAGCATTTTAAACGGGAGAGTGACTTCTGTACTTGCTGCTATTAAAGCGACACCCCTAATACTAATAAAAATATAATTTCAGGTGAAAGGTATCTTTGAAGATGCTTGGTGACGCTTCTGAAGTTGTCCATGTTCCTAAGTATTTCGGAATGGATTAATTTGTGTTTTTTCTCTATTTTTTCGTACACCATATAGTTTTCCCAAGACTATATGATAAGATACTCCATGCTCAATAGTTGTTTGAACCGAGTCTATGATTTCCTGTGACCCGTGAAAGACCAGCTCACCAGAGGTTCATATTGATGCCGTCTTCGTTCTTCTTCTCATAGCGATGGGTAGAAAAACAGCTTTTTGGGGAAATAAACTATATTCTCCAGGAACATCTGGGCATTTTAGGTATCTACCAGCAGAATATGGTGCTCTTTTCAATATCTTAGACTGTATGAGATATTTCGTGGACCTGGGGGACATGACACAGGGTGCACGGGTGAACTGGGCTCTTAGAGCTGAAGCCAGGTGGGCGCAGCTGAAAAGGTATCGGCCACTTGGAATCGCTTTCTTTTTGATCACATTACTGCAGAAGACTAGAGACATTTTGTAGAGAATCTTTTCTTCTCAACTATCTGATTCCCAAAGTCAGATTATGTAAAGCAGAGGACCATGAAGGAATAGAGTGACTGTCAGCAAGGTTGCTGGTGACACCAAGCTGGGAGGAGTGGCTGACACTGGAAGCTCTGCTGCCATCAGAGACCTGGACAGGCTGGAGAGCTGGGCGGGAAAAATGTAATGAAATAGAACAAGGGCAAGTGTAGAGTCTTGAATGTGGGCAGGAACAACCCCAGGTTCCAGTGTAAGTTGGGGAATGAGCTATTAGAGAGCAGTGTAGGGGAAAGGGAGCTGGGGGTCCTGGGGACAGCAGGGTGAGCATGAGCCAGCACTGGGCCCTTGTGGCCAGGAAGGCCAATGGTACCTGGGGTGGGTTAGAAGGGGGTGGTCAGTAGGTCAGAGAGGTTCTCCTGCCCCTCTACTCTGCCCTGGGGAGACCACCCCTGGAATCTTGTGTCCAGTTGTGGCCCCTCAGTTCCAGAAGGACAGGGAACTGCTGGAGAGAGTCCAGCGCAGCCACGGAGATGCTGAAGGGAGTGGAGCATCTCCCATGTGAGGAAAGGCTGAGGGAGCTGGGGCTCTGGAGCTGGAGAAGAGGAGACTGAGGGGGGACTCATTCATGGGGATCAATATGGAAAGGGGGAGTGTCAGGAGGATGGAGCCAGGCTCTTCTCGGTGACAACCAGTGATAGGACAAGGGGTAATGGGTACAAACTGGAACACAAAAGGTTCCATTTAAATTTGAGAGGAAACTTGTTTGGGGTGAGGGTGTCAGAGCCTGGCCCAGGCTGCCCAGGGAGGTTGTGGAGTCTCCTTCTCTGCAGACATTCAAACCTGCCTGGACACCTTCCTGTGGAACCTCAGCTGGGTGTTCCTGCTCCAGGGGGGGATTGCACTGGATGAGCTTTCCAGGTCCCTTCCAACCCCTGACATTCTGGGATTCTGGGATTCTGTGGTGATGCATTTTAAGTACTTGAGCCGCTTTGTTCTGATGCTATTACACTTTTCTTCTGTTTTTCTGTAGCCAGTGTAGTAACTTTTCTTAAATGACTCGATGTAGGGTCTGTTGTACTTTTTTCCACTATGATTAAACTCATAAACTCATGCGACCAGCGTACTTTTGCATTTAAGACACATCGTGCTATCGTAATAAGATACATTGTCCCCCTGTAATGTTTTTCCTTCCATATGGATTCACGCTGTACAATATAATTCCACTTTTTCTGTGTAAGTTCATTGGAAAGGGGGATGTTAAAAGCTGATATATTTGTAGTGAAGGAACCAGTTTTAGCAGAGGGAGGAATGTGGTTTCATGCAATAGTCTCACTGTCTCTTCTTTAAGGTTGCTGTGTTGCGGGAGGCTGTTGTGATACTTTTAGAGTTGGGAAACCTTTTTCTTGTTATTTAATTCCCATGCTGACATAATGCGTGCTCTGCTGTAATGAATATTTGATGTGTTTACGCTCGTGTACATGCACAATGATCTTGCCAATGCTCTTCAGCCTTTCTAACTTCTCAGACACCTATTTTGAGCGCGATGCAGTTTGTCCGCCCAACGCATTTTGACGAAAAGGGGGAATGTTTTTATGGGTATTCTGTTCGCAACTTCTAGAATGCATTTTCTCGTGGTCTTGGCTGTTACTCAGTGGGATTTGAACTTGAAATAGTGTCTTTAGACGCCTGTGTGAGAGCTGGGCTGGGATCAATACCTGCAGGATATATGTAGGGTATACGTAGGACTCAGCACTCCTGTTTCCTTCTCAGTCAGTAGACAGAAGTCAGCACTTTTAGAATAAATTCTTCATTATCTAATACAAAGCTATTAGACTCTCAGGTGGAATACTTTCTAGTATCTTCTAATTAATGCACATTTTAAGATTTTGGCACCGTGTTTCAAGAAAAACACGATCCAACTGGAAATAGTCCAGAGGAAGCGAATCGGAGTTGTTTGGCCTATGGAAGAGAAGATGGAAGGAGAATGTGATAACACTGTTGAGTTATGGAAAAAGTTGCTGTAAGTCAGAAAGTCGTAACGTGTTCTCCGTCCCTAAAACAAGGCAGAGTGGGTTTAAACTGTGTCAAGTGGGATTCAGGTTAGATATTAGGGGAAAATTTCTAGAGGTAGAGGTAGAACAGAACTGAGGCAGATGATTCTGGGTCTTTGGAGCATCCAAGTTTTCCAGGTTGGACAAACAACTTCCAGAGATGACAAGAGATGATCCAACCTTGAGACAGACCCATGGGCTGTATTTTCTCTCTAGGACCTCCAAACCTTGTTTTTTCTGTTTACTGATACAATACATAAAACACAAAAGGGAGATAAAATGACCCAAACAGAAAGATGTTGCTTTAACAAAACCGTAACATTTCTAAGACTACATTCCATCAGTAGGACTCACTCCCAATTTGTTCTACTTCCCAAATGGGTCCGTTTGTTTAGGAAGATGAACAAAATTGGGGTAACACCGGGGTGTGCTAACAGTAAATATGGACGGTGGTAATTGGGACGGGTCGTTGAAACCCATAGCGTGATGGACGTGAGGCTGGAGTGGTCAACCCAGCAGTAAGAGTGACCCATGGAAGCTCTTGCTTGATATTTTTACTCTTTTCTTTCATTTCTTCATTTTCTTATTGTTTTTTGAAGCAATTCTGTAGCAGAAGGAAGAGACGTGTTAACTCTTTCAAGCCCATGTCAAAGAACTTCACCTCTGCTTGTATACAATGGATTTTACGGTCTTGTGGTACAAGGAAGTTCATGATACTCCAACCAGTCTTTCCCTTGGGAACTTGCAGCCTGTTTTCTCACTATCATTTTTATAGAAAAACAGTGTTTGTTCTTTTCCCTATTATCTTTATTGTGTGTGAAACTTGTATTTTCTACGCAAGACTTGCATTCTCTTATCATTGTCACAATCTCAGTGGTCCGACCTACTTGTGTTACGTGCTTTTCAGTTCTATGGTAGAAATGGGGAATTTTAACTTGAAATAGTTGAAGGGAAAGTTAAAGGGGAGTATTTTATCTTCGTCCTGTATTGCTGTGCTATGAGGGAATAGAGCCAATTAAAATAATTACATTTTAGACAACGTATTAAGAGTCCGCAATCCTATTGTAAGTTATTTGCACCCTTTGCTTAATTTTTAATCAGATATGGAGTTTTATTTATGCTTAAATTTGAGTTTCTGAGTGACATTGAGGTCCAATTGGTTTATTGTAAATCATTATAATTTCATTTGTAATAGATAAAAATGAGACAAACAAGTATGGAAAGTCCTTGTCTATTGAGCCTCTAGTAACATGTTTTGGATCTGCTGGGACCTGCAGTTCCTTATTTGCCTCCAATTCCCTGCTTTTTCCTTCCAAGTCCCTTTTATGTATAAAAAGTTTATAGATTTAGTTGGTTAATGCAGTTGTTGTTTTTAAAATGTGCCTTTGGTCTTCGAGCAATCTTTTATGTAACGCTGTTGGATGTTGAAGTGATGAGTGCACCGAATGCTAAACTTGGACACGTGAAAATAAAACCTGGTATTTGCATCTTTCAGGATGGGACCAGAGGTTGAATGAAGCACAAAAGTCAAAATATCCAATGGAAAACTTTTAGTGGACTCCCTGTAATCCTAACCACTGATTAACTTAAGAGCAGGACCTTGATTTATCTCAAATAATTAACTCCGTCTACAACCTCAAAGGGGATGGACCCAAGTGATTTTATTTGGCTTTTCTGCCAAAGTACTGAAGTTTTCTCCTGCCTTTTTCTCTCCACGTGGGTGTTTAGAACGACTCAACTGGAACCATCTGACCGTAGTTCTGTCCGTAACTTTTCAGGAACATATACATTACTTCTATATAGATCCATAGTTTCGGTGCCTAATGCTGCGGCATCGGCAACAAAACTGGTGCTGATGGTGCCAACAGGATGAAATACAATATGGATTTCTGTCTAAACTTCTTTAATTTACTCTTTCATCGTTTAGACATTAAAGGAAATCTGTCCCACACAAGATTGTTTCTAAGAGTTTTATTAAATATCTGCTTTATTTGATTGCATTTCTCTGATTTTATTTGCTTTCTTTTTAATGGCGGTGATAATATTTGTTCATTGGTCACAGTACCACTCTTGGCTGTAACCAAAGTCAGTTGGGTTTCGTTTAGCAACCTCCACATCTGAGTTAATCTTTGTCTCGCTTTCCTTTTTACTCCGAGTTTACGTCTCTGAACCCAAAGGGAAATTCAACAATTTAACCCATTTTGAGAAGATTTTTCCACCTTCTCCAGCACAGGATCCACCAAGAAAGAACGTTTGCTGCGTTTTCCTAATTTTACCCCCTGGCTCCTCATTGAACAGTTGAACGGCACAAAAGGTGTTTCCATATGTTGTTTAACTCCGTTTAGGCTGAGTCTAAATTTGTATGTCACAAGTCATGTTGGGACTTGAATGGAAAAGTGGGAAGCAAGAGTATGTTTTCAGGCTTTTCCGGATAGAATTTCTGCAGTATTTCAAGCACATATGTTGAAACTGGCTTTCCAAATCTCTATTTAGTCTTAGATTTCAGTGGAAGGTGTAAGAGACCGGTCCTTTGGAAAATCAGGCTCCTCTAATTACATAGGTAACATTTAAAAATGTTCAATTCTGTCTATGAATCATTCTCTCCCATTATTAGAGCTGACATTTTCATTTAATTTCCCAGTGGGATTCCGTTTAATGTTTTCAAAACAACATCAGTCGAAATCATATTTGTTTGGGTTGTTTGCCTTTCTAAAGACATTTTTTATTAGAGGAATCACAAGGCTTTAAAAATGGAAGAACAAATAGTTTTTAGGGATGAAATATTGGTAGAAGGTCCACTTGTTATTTTCTTTTAAATTCAGAACCTTCCAAAGATGTAAAACTGGTGAGGGAGCTGCAGTGTATTTAAGTATCATATCAGAAACAAAGGATTTGGGAGTCTGCTGAGTTTTCTTATTTTGATCATGTTGTTATTCAGTGAATCGTGTGTATTTAGTGCTACTGTGAATAGAGCGAATATTTTGGTTTTTATTTACAGGTTGTTCCAGGTTCCAGTGTAAGTTGGGAAATGAGCTATTAGAGAGCAGCGTAGGGGAAAGGGAGCTGGGGGTCCTGGGGACAGCAGGGTGAGCATGAGCCAGCACTGGGCCCTTGTGGCCAGGAAGGCCAATGGGACCTGGGGTGGGTTAGAAGGGGGTGGTCAGTAGGTCAGAGAGGTTCTCCTGCCCCTCTGCTCTGCCCTGGGGAGACCACACCTGGAATATTGTGTCCAGTTGTGGCCCCTCAGCTCCAGAAGGACAGGGAACTGCTGCAGAGAGTCCAGCGCAGCCACCAAGATGCTGAAGGGAGTGGAGCATCTCCCGTGTGAGGAAAGGGTGAGGGAGCTGGGGCTCTGGAGCTGGAGAAGAGGAGACTGAGGGGGGACTCATTCATGGGGATCAATATGGAAAGGGGGAGTGTCAGGAGGATGGAGCCAGGCTCTTCTGGGTGACAACCAGTGATAGGACAAGGGGCAATGGGTCCAAACTGGAACACAAAAGGTTCCATTTAAATTTGAGAAGAAACTTGTTCTGGGTGAGGGTGTCAGAGCCTGGCCCAGGCTGCCCAGGGAGGTTGTGGAGTCTCCTTCTCTGCAGACATTCAAAGCCGCCTGGACACCTTCCTGTGGAACCTCAGCTGGGTGTTCCTGCTCCATGGGGGGATTGCACTGGATGAGCTTTCCAGGTCCCTTCCCATCCCTGACATTCTGGGATTCTGGTGAAGAAGTTAGTCCATTCTAGTCATATTGTATTGTTTTAGGAGGAGTGAATTTTTTAACAGTTGCATTGAATTTTTTTTACATTACTGGCTATGACACAGTATATTGGTCTGTTCTAAATGCGCCTGTTCAAAATAAAAAAGGTGTGAATTTAGGTATTGAGACAACATGCTCTGTATTCTCCAAATGCCCTGTTCTTTTAGAGCTGATGAAGTCTGGACGTGGCTAAAGGTTTTATCAGCTCTCACTGATAAGCTTCTCCAAGAGTCTTTGCCTTGTTTTGGGTTTGATGGAACGTGGTATGTCAAGTATAATGTGAAATTTAAGCGTATGAGGAAAAAATCTCGATAAATCAAAACTGCTTGTGCATTTGGGAGAGCGCGAAAAGGGAGAAATCTGGCAGCGGGGGGAAACGACATATGTGTGAAGAATCCGGGAAATGTAAGATCTTAGTGTGCTGCTTATTAATTGGATTTATTGCTGCTATTTAGAACCCTGACTGAAACTTGTTCTTTTACATTCCCGACTCGATACATTTTCAGGAAATTAGAAAACAATATTAAATGTGTTACCTTCTACCCCCTGCCCCCTTTCTTTTCTCCTGATATTTTTACTCCTTAGGGTTTTAAACGTTTATGGAGAAAAAACATTAGAAAAGAGCATGTAAGACAAAGGTAATAATCACAGTGGCGTGCTGGTTTATGGGGCAATAATCCACTTGCCTTGTTTGAATAAACTATTCGGCCTCCATTCTCCTGGGCTTTACCTTAGGGAATGGCGCTGGATTATTGCCTTGTAAAACAGGGCTGCCTTCCTCTCGTTGGTTAACCATAAATCTCTGCCTCTCACTAGTCATGGAGTGCTTTCTATCTTACAGCTTTCCCCTTCTTTTCCGTCCTGGCTTTGTCTTGCGTTTCAGAGGATTCACAAATAAAACCCGAGTTCTGCCTCGTTTGTGGCGGTTTAATGTTCATCTCCACTCTGAGAGTTTCTATATAAGCACGTTCTACGTTTATTTTCTTCAAATGAAGATGAATCACAGCAGGCTCCATGGGAACAGCTTCTGAGTGAGATCCAACCTGCCCAAACATCACCGGAGTCTTTGAGTCGGAGATGATGGGAGCGCGGTGGTGGCTTCAGTGCTTCTGGGGTTCCTCTGCCTTCCCATGGGCTCTGCTCAGCCTTATAGCACATATCCACTGATCTTCTGCAACCACTGCGATGTGTAAGCCGGTAGTAAGTAGATGTTAGTGACAAATTGAGTAGCACCACTCAAATGAATTTTTAAGAAGGTTGGGATCTGCTTGGGTTTGATCATGGAGCGTGGGCTGCTGCCTCGCAGTGCCACCAACAAGAACTTAGTATTAGCACTTCCCCATGTACCGGTTCCCTTGCCTCTTGTTAACTGACCTTGTTGGGCTCTTCCAAAGAATTTGTAAGTGTTTTTCTACTTCCTGAGACTTTCTGAGAAGGAACAGTCTAGAAATAGCAAGAAACCAGATGCAGCCGTGATCACAGGGATGCTGGCATGACATTTCCTGAAGTAATAGAATCATGGAATGCTTTAGGTTGAAAGGGACCTTAAAGATAATCTAGTCCAACCTCCTGGGACACCTTCCACCAGCCCAGGTTGCTCAGAGCCCCGTCCAGCCTGAACTTGAACATTTCCAGGGATGGAACATCCACATCTTCTCAGGGCAGCCTGGTCCAGTGTCTCAGCACCCTCATGAGGAAGAATTTTTTCCTTATATCTACTCTAAATCAATGCTCTTTCAGTTTAAAGCCATCACCCCTTGTCCTATCACTACATACCCTTGCAGAAAGCCCCTCTCCAGCTTTCTTGTAGGTCCCCTAATGTAGCAGGGCAGTCACGATAGTTCTGGAGCACTGCAAAGTAGAGAGATAAATTGATAGACGTTGTCCAAATTGGAAGATTAGGGGAGTTGTAACATCATTTGTAGTTTCTGTGCTGAAGAAGAGTCTAAAGAACATTCTTATAAATCACGTCTTTTGTTGAGGGAACGGCCTACACGTGTTGACAAGTTGGCTCAGTGTAGAATTAGTTTTCTGGCTTAGTATTTATGATTTGTGCTTGGCAAAATGGCCATTACCATTCCTTATTTATTTATGGGTCAGCATGGGTGCAGTGGTCTCTACACTTCAAAATAGTTTGGAAGTTGAACCTGGCGTTGTGCATGACTGTCAGCTTGCTAAGCAGTGTTTGATACGGGGGATTTATCACCCATCTACTCAGTAATCAGAGATGACTATAAATTGTTTTCTTTATGAAGAGCAAAAAAATAACAAGGAAAAGTTTGACTGCATATAAGGAAAATATACTTCATAGTGAGAACGTGAATCACCATCCCTATAGATCTTGAAAACTTGGCTGCGTGTGACCCCGAGCAGTCTGATTTAACTTTGAATTTGTTCTGATTTAACTTTGAATTTGTTCTGCTTTCAACAGGTGTTTAAGCTTCCAGGCTGTGACTTTCTGTGTTTGAAACTAGAAATGATGGTTTTTATGTCCCGGGGGACTGATTGCTCCAAAATAACCAGTAACCTCAGTTTTAGGTGCACCACCTGAAGTTAGTGACGTATCTTCATGGCAATCATGTCCATTCAAATCACACATCACCAGTAAGGTTAGGGTCAATAATGTGGAGAACTTGGGAGTTCTAGGAGACAACAAGTTGACCATGAGCCAACAACGTGCACTTGTGGCCAGTGGTACCTGGGGTGCATGAGGAAGGGTGTGAGCAGCAGGTGGAGGGAGGTTGTTCCTCCCCCTCTGCTCTGGCCTGGGGAGGCCCCATCTGCAGTTGTGGGTCCAGTTCTGGGCTCCCCAGTTGAAGAAGGACAAGGAATTACTGGAGGGAGTCCAGGGAGGGACACAAAGATGCTGAGGGGTCTGGAGCATCTTTGTGATGAGGAGACTGAGAGAGCTGGGGCTGTTGAGCTGGAGAAGAGAAGCTGAGAGGGATGTGATGAATGGGATCAATATCTCAGGGTGGGTGTCAGAGGATGGACCAGACTCTGTTCAGTGGTGCCCAGCGCCAGGGTGAGGGGCAACGGGCACAGACTGAAACACAGGAGGCTCCATGTGAACATGAGCAGAAACTTGTTTGCTGGGAGGTGCCAGAGCCTGGCCCAGGCTGCCCAGAGCGGGTGTGGAGTCTCCTTCTCTGAGACATTCAAACCCGCCTGGACCCACCTGTGTGATCTGCTCTGGTGACCCTGCGTGAGCAGCTGGGTTGGACTGGGGGATCTCCAGAGGTCCCTTCAACCCCAACCGGGCTGGGATCCTGTGAGAATATTTGTAAGTTTTTGAAATATGTGATAAAAAGGAAGTCAGCACATGCTTGGTTGACCCATCCCAGCATCACACCTGAAATACTTTTCTATGTCTAAAATAGGCTACGTCATCATAGTAAATAATATTATTTTCTAGTGTTGAGTCAGTCTGACTACATCCACACTATTAAACTCTTCCACAGAACACTACAGCAACACTCAGAGCATCTTTCAGAAATATTCCTGTACTAACCAGGTAAGGAAATGCACCCATCACTCTACCAGGCCAGGGTCTTGCATCTAGTACATACACTCCATCCTGTTGAAATTTGCTTAAATTAGAATTTTCCACCCTTTCCTGCTCGACTTTGCAATTTCTTGTTCGTCATTTGTCTGGGAGGCAGTTTCTGCTTCTGTTCTGACAGCTGAATGACCTTACATGCTAAGATATGCAATTTTTTGACACGCCATATGCAAGAATCTCTCTCGCGCTTGCTTGAATTACGAGATTATTACTGTTGAGTGGCATTGGCTCGTCTTTCTCACCCGGGAAGGCAGGACGCAGGCTTCACGGTGATGTTCTGTGCACTGATTTGATAGTTTTTATAAATACACGCAGTAACAAATGTATTTTATAGGCGTATAAATGCGACAAATCACTGCACCGCACTATTGACTTTTGTTTGGGATCAGGCGTGTTGAGGATTCACCACCCGATGGTGATGGTCAATTCTTGCTGCCTGGTCTCCAATCTCATTTTTGAGGGAAACCGTTGGTCTTTACCTCTTGAAGTTCTCAATGCCGTAGCTCTTTGTATGAAAGGGTAACAGGTGTGATCACCCAAGAAATGGGAATGTTTCAGTTCTTTGATGACAGTGATCAGCGCCACTGACTTTCACAAAGGTCTTTTGATTCTTGAGCGTTGTGTACAGAACTACATCCAATAAAGGTAACTCTCAGTTTGCCTGGGAAAAGAGTTTAATAATATTAAAAGGATTTTTATGAACAGCGTATATTGATCAACAGTGTTTTAAAATATTATATTGTTAACAATTATTTAATCATAGAATCATTTAGGTTGCAAAAGACCTTTAAGATCATCAAGTCCAACCATTAGTCTGTCTTTGCCAAATCCACCATGTCCCTAAGAACCTCATTTCCACATCTTTTCAACCCCTTCCAGCACAACCTGTTCCAATGCTTGAATAATTTGTAATGTGCATTTTTTTTTACTGTGTCTAAATTTGGAGTGTATGGATAAATATATTGAATTATCAAACTATTTAGGAACGAATAAAATTAAGAGAAAAAAGCACAGGTTGGGTTTTGATTGCAGGGAATCTATTGAAAGATTTACAATGAAGAGCCAACTTAATATTAGAAAAGAACCATCCTCGTGTGCCATTTGGTACATGCGGGTTAATAAATGTCATATACTACACATACTCAAGAGAGGTATTCCTTAAAAATGAAATATATTTCTGCACTGCCATCCCTAATTCCTTATTGTTTCATGCAAATGAAGCCAGGGCAGAAGTGTATTTTAACTTCACTTAGAGCAATGTAATTGGTAGGATATATGATGCAAATAAATTGGCTCAAATTTTCACCTAATGTACCCCTGCTTCAATTCTCTTGCTGCCCTTATGAACTGTAGGTATTGTTCTTGCATTGCAGTTATCTTTGAAGAGGCAGGGTTGCCTGTGGCAGCCAAGGAAAAATCAGAAGGAAATTTAAATGATTAATTAACGTAATCCAGTGTCTGTTTTACCAAAGGCTTTCAGGGACTTATTTAGCTCGATTAATGAGAGAAATTCCAACACCGTGTTGGTTTCTGAAGAGTGTAAATGACAGAGCTGCTGGAGGGAAAATGATCTTACACCTCTTTATATTAATCCACCCACTGAATTAGTACTAAGGAAACATATTCTTTTAAAGCTTTTATTGCTTATTTATTTATTATTTAGTATTTGTGGAAATCAACCTAGTACACAATTTCTTTGAAGTGGTTAAGGACAGAGGGCGTAAATCTTAAATATAGCGAAAAGTGTATGAGTTCCCAAAAGTGATTGGGCAAAACTGTGGAAGAAAAGTCGGTTGGGGGATGTTGAATAGAGGAACCACCTTTGGGCCGGGGGTCCCTGGAGGCTGGGCAAATGTTCTCAGTATCAATATTGGCAAAATGTGCTTGCACTGCCAGGAGGGAGAGCAAGGGTCTGAACTGAGCTTGGGCTCAACCTGGTGTAGAATCATGGAACCACAGGCTGGTTCGGGTTGCAGGGACCTCTGGGGATCCCCCAGTCCAACCCAGCTGCTCACGCAGGGTCACCAGAGCAGATCACACAGGTGGGTCCAGGCGGGTTTGAATGTCTCAGAGAAGGAGACTCCACACCCGCTCTGGGCAGCCTGGGCCAGGCTCTGGCACCTCCCAGCAAAGAAGTTTCTGCTCATGTTCACATGGAGCCTCCTGTGTTTCAGTCTGTGCCCGTTGCCCCTCACCCTGGCACTGGGCACCACTGAACAGAGTCTGGTCCATCCTCTGACACCCACCCTGAGATATTGATCCCATTGATCACATCCCTCTTCCTCCAAAATCTTCTCAGTCTTCAGCCAGCAAAGGAACTGCAGGATAAATTAACAGTTTTGAGGAATATCTTAGCCAAATTATTCCTCTCTTAAGCTCCAGAACTCAGTGAGAGAACGTCACCATTTCCCTGCTAAGAGGCAAAGAAGCTCGGATGGTCACATATATTCTCCACTCCACCACAGTAGTGATTCAAAGAAGCTTTCTGTAAGCAAACGGCCTAGTGGGGTTTTTTTTATTAAAAAGCTTCTTTCTGCTCTTTTTCCTGCAGTTGAACATATATAAAAGGTGAAGATATGAGGATAGTGGATTGTATATTATCTTCTGTGTCATTATATCAGATCTGTCCATCAGAGTTCTTCTTTCCCTCTCTCTTGTCACAGTTCATTATAAGGACCTGTTCTTTTATGACTAAACGACAGACTAATATTAATCCTTACCAAATGTAAAAAAAGAAGATACGATAGCATGAATTTAATAAAAAAGCTTTTATTCGCCAAGGCATTTTTCTGAGGATATAAAATGGGATAGCACATTTCAGATTCCGTATGAATGGAAGCATATTTTCCTGAATGAGTTAAAATTCAGCCCACAGTTGTATGATTCATAAAGGCCAGATAGTCAAATCATAAAAATAAAAAAGCCCTCAGATATTAAGATAAACATAATTCACATTGGAATCTGTTTTATATTGCAAGTTATAGTTTAATTGTTATTCTATTAGGAAGGGACTGTGTGGGTCACTGGGTCCAACCCCACACTCTCAGCAATGCACTGGTCATTTCATATATACAGCATTGAAGTGATTTGCATTACTCCTGCCATTGGAGGGCCTGTCTAGAACTTGGTGTTTCTCCTTTTGGAAACGCTTTTGTTATTTTGAAGTAATCTTCTTGTTGACCATATTATACCAGGAACTGTGCCCGTACGCTTGGATGGGCTCTTCAGCATAGGCAGCGTTCTCCGTATTGAGAGTCGATTCTGGGATTCTGTGATACTAAGCACATTCTGAGTTTCTCTTTCTCTCTTATTTCTTCTTCATCTCCTTCTGCCCAAGGGCGAAGAAAGAACTTGCAACCTGTAGCTCTGTGTAATAACTGAGCGAAACTTTGGTGATTGTGCCATGTGTCTTTCCCTTGTTCCCAGTTACTTCTGAATCATCTGGCCGGCTTTGAGCAAATTTGAAGGAAGGATGGAGCAACCTGAAGCAGAGAGATCAGTGGGTGCTCACACTGATGAAGAAGCAGGGAAATTCAGGTCTTCTGCTTTATGGGTAGTTGGCAATTCAATCAATGTGCCCTTGTGGCTGTCTAATCAGCAGGAGCGTGGCCTCAAACGAGCCTCAGCATGCTTCTTCAAGAAGGAAAAAAGGAGTCAAATGATGTTTGGAGAGGAGCTCTGATGGGTGAAGAAGTGGAGCAAGCGAAGTTTACAACTTGACAGGAAATCAGACTTCGCTGGCTTCATTTCTGCACAACATATCCTGATTAAACATGGGCTTGTTCAGGCTGGAGACGAGAAGCTCCGGGGAGACCTTAGTGCGGCCTTTCTGGACTTAAAAGGGGCTGATAGGAAAGATGGCGACGGACTTTTGAGCAGGGCCTGTTGTGATAGGACAAGGGGTGATGGTTTTAAATTAAAGGAGGGAGATTCAGGCTGGATATAATGAAATTGTTTGCACTGAGGGTGGTGAGAGCCTGACCTAGGTTGGCCAAAGAAGTGGTGGATGAACCATCCCTGGAGACATCCCAGGCCAGGCTGGACGGGGCTCTGAGCAACCTGAGCTGCTGAAGATGTCCCTGCTCATGGCAGGGGTGCCACTGGGGGAGCTTTGAAGGTCCCTTCAACCCAAACCATTCTATGATTCTATGATAGTAGAAGTCAATGTTTTCTCAAGTGTGTTTGCTTCATTCCAGCCTGTGTGAAATCAAACCAAACTTCCATGTTAAGACTTTACTGCTACGACAATTAACTGTCATACAAAGGCATTCTCCTCTCTTCACCCCCTCCTTCAGCATCGACCTCCAAATTGCACCTTTTCCCCAAAGTCCGTACACTGGAAAGAAATAAATATCCATGAAGGTGGAAGTAAAAATAGTTGATACATCGCCGGTTCAACATTGTAATTCCAAGGCAATATTTTCTGCTTGAATACTGTCTGCATTCGTTCTAACTTAGCTCAGCTTTTACATATTAATTTGACTAAAGCTGGAAGTGTCACCCTGAATCCAAATATCCGCCTGGTTTTGAAGACACTGAGTTTGTATTTGCCTGTAACTTTAATCTCTCTAAAAGTACTGAAAGCATTATTATAACTTGGTAGCCTTTGTTTCTTTTGTTTAAGAATGTGTTGAATTCTTCTTAAAAAACTTTCCCAAAGAGATATTATCATTAGAATAACTGTATTAAACTCAGCACCATGAATAATTCATAATGCAATTTTGAAAAAAAATGCCACGCAGAACGACAATAATTAGTTTTATGTGATAGGAGAAGCATTATTTTCATATTTAGACAGGAAGTGAACATTTATTTAGATCCACTATTCATGGCACAGTAAATTATGGCGTAAACTAGTGTTTGTAATTTAAAAAAGTGACAAGTTAATTTGAAACCCATTCCTAAGATACAAACTTGGATGTTGCCGCCTACCTGACAGAACTGATTACTTTATATATCTATGCCTTTGCTGTGAAGTAGGTGGTTTTAAAATGTGACCGCACATTTAAAATTGGACTTGAGCCCACGATGTTGCCTTTTATGATTTGGTTTTTGCCTATTATGAATGATATTTTGAGTAGTAATATCTATCATTTTCCGATGACTGAAGGACAGTTCTCATTAATTGCCTCCAATCTTGTAGACAACTCTAAAAAATTATGGGATGATTGGCTGGAAGCATGGAATATGCCTCAAAATACCACTTTCCTCAAGCTGCCTAAATACTGTCCTACAACCCCAACCTGCATTTTGGTAGGAGATGGAGTGGCGGTCTTGAGTCAAGCTCTCTTCTTTTGTTTTACTGATATGTTGGCAAATCTACTCCCCTCTCAAACACAGAGTAAGGAACTGCTCAGTAAGTACCGAGAACTTCTCTTCTGCCCTAATCCCCGTATTTTGTAGAATCCTGAACTTCTAGTTCTTTGCTGAATCATATTAACATTTTTTATTCGACTTAATCATCACATACAGAGCAAAGAAGAAAAAACCCAATTGCTTTATTTCTTTGTGATCGACACCACTTCCAGCCTTGAGAGGAAGAGGGGCACAGATATTTTCACGTCGTCTGTTGACCTGGGTCCTTGGGTTGCTGGACTTTGCCGTGTGTTTGTCAAGAACCTCGTGAGATGACACATAATATTACTCACATTTCAGGTATTGAGTATCTGCCACATGATCCAATTAGTAGTTTGTGGAGCCTGATTTTACATCCTACGCTCAGAGAAGTTTTGGCAACTTACTTTCATCTTCTTGGCAGCCCATGGGAACAAGCATTTTAATAAAAGGGCTTGAATAAGAAATAGATTTATTGATTTATATCAAAGATATTGATTTTGAGAAAGCTGCTGGAATACTTTTCTGCACTGGTGACCATTGAGAGGTGCAATAAAAGTGGATAAAGCTGTTGGGAGAGCAGGAAGGTTTGGGGGTGACCTGGGGACCTGAGCAATTGTTGGGTGGTGTCAGCTGTACTTGTGAAGAATTTATTCTGTCTATTAGATATGGCAGGTACCACAATCAAATGAATAAAATCCTGTTCACAAAACAGAGCTCAGGTCCTACCAGAATAGAAATAACGACATAATTGCATCTGTATCATGATGCACATGGATGGCAGGATTGCTGTAATGGACATGGGGACATGGTTTAGTGCTGGAGTTAGTTTAGGTTGTGATTGGACTCGATGATCCTGAGGGTCTCTTCCAACTGAAATGATTCTATGATTCTATGATTTTAACGCGACTTGAACGAATTATTTGGATAGGGTAATACTGTAGGAAAGGGCTTGTTGAAATGCAGCCAGTGCATTTTTTATTCATAGTTTCTATTGATTTGAATGGCAGTGAACATTGCACCCAATGTTTTTAATAAGAGAGGTGGGCTTCATCTTTTGTTGTTAAAATAGTACCATATGATACTTAAGACTCACAGGATCATTTTGGTTGGAAGAGACGCTCAAGTTCATCGAGTCCAATTGTTCCCCCACCCCTGGCCCTGACCTATGCCTTGAGAACCTAAACTCCGTCTGTTCAACCCTCCAGGGCTGGTGACTCCAGCACTGCCCTGGGCAGCCTGTTCCAATGCCCTACAGCCCTTTGGGGAAGAAATTGTTCCCCACATCCAACCTCAACCTCCCCTGGTGCAACTTGAGGCCGTTACTTACCTCAAAACCTTTTAAAAGTTTTCAATGAAGAGTCCAGCACGGCTCTGCATTCATAGAATTCTTTCCCTGCTATGCTGAATTTAAGATCCTTTTCTATTGGTAGTAGTCAAAATGAATTAACTGTGTTTTAATTACACTGTTAATATCTTGAGCAGTACCTGGGCGTTTGGTATGGGAAGTAATACCAAAGTGGGAGGATGGGCTGACCCAGCAGAGGCTGAACTGCCATCCAGAGCCCTGGCCAGGCTGGATGGACAGAGAAGAACCTGATGAAGTTCAACAAGGGCAAGTGCAGGGTCCTGCAGCTGGGAGGAACAACCACCGGCACCAGCACAGGTTGGGGTTGAGCTGCTGGAAAGCAGCTCTGCAGAGAAGGACCTGGGAGTTCTGGGGGACAACAGGGTGACCGTGAACCAACAATGTGCCCTGTGGCCAAGAGGCCAATGGGACCTGGGGTGCATGAGGAAGAGTGTGAGCAGCAGGTGGAGGGAGGTTGTTCCTCCCCCTCTGCTCTGCCCTGGGGAGGCCCCATCTGCAGTTGTGGGTCCAGTTCTAGGCTCCCCAGTTTAGGAAGGATGAGGAATTACTGGAGAGAGTCCAGGGAGGGACACAAAGATGCGGAGGGGTCTGGAGCATCTTTGTGATGAGGAGACTGAGAGAGCTGGGGCTGTTGAGCTGGAGAAGAGAAGCTGAGAGGGATGTGATCAATGGGATCAATATCTCAGGGTGGGTGTCAGAGGATGGACCAGACTCTGTTCAGTGGTGCCCAGCGCCAGGGTGAGGGGCAACGGGCACAGACTGAAACCCAGGAGGCTCCATGTGAACATGAGCAGAAACTTGTTTGCTGGGAGGTGCCAGAGCCTGGCCCAGGCTGCCCAGAGCGGGTGTGGAGTCTCCTTCTCTGAGACATTCAAACCCGCCTGGACCCACCTGTGTGATCTGCTCTGGTGACCCTGCGTGAGCAGCTGGGTTGGACTGGGGATCTACAGAAGGTCCCTTCAACCACAACCAGCCTGGGGGTCTGTGATTCAGTGAAGGCAAAGGTGTACTACGTAAAGACTATTGCCATGAGCGTGTCTAAATTGTTGCCAAGGTTTCTTTTTAATGTGTTTTTTTTGTATTTCCACGATGATTTTGGAACCACCTCATTAGTGACCAGTGCTTAGTTTAAAACCCTGCAGAAGATTTTGTTCCATTACCTGAGAAGACGCACTGTTCTTTTACGACGTGCTTTTCTCTAACGCGAAGAGGCTGTAAAACGTTAGCAAATAAGTTTTTCTCTGTTCCATTGAAGGCATCATCAGAATAATCCTCTCAGCAGCTTTGACACCTTTTCCAAGTTCATATTCCACGCAGAACGGGGCGTACTCATTTCATCAAAGCTGATAGATGCAAACTTTTGTTGTGCTAATATAAGCTCCCTCAGGGCTCGCGGTGGCACTCACACCAATTTTAACATCCTGACTCCTGCACTGCTGGATTTTGTGTATGTCACCTAAAAAGCAGCAAGAATTTTGTTTCTTTGCTGTTGTCATCGCTAGTTCTTTGTTCCTTCAAAGGCTTTTCGAGGCGTTTTGCCTCTGTTTTTGTGGATGCACTGATTGCTTGCCGTGATTTCGAGTCAGAAGGAGGTTTTCTCTGGCACTTTTTGAACTGACAGGTTCTTTTTGAGCTTTCAAAGGCGCCGCAAGATCCAGGCTTGTGTCGTTATCAGCGCTGTCAGATTCTTTCCGCACTAACAAAAGAGCCATCCAAAGACTCTCGATAGCACGATGAGAATTTATTGTGGATGTGCAAAAACCCTGCTTAAGCTTCCTTCTCATCGCTCCTGCTCTACCGATATCGACGTGACAATAGCATTGTTATCAGTACTATGTAAAAATCACATTGCCTATGCAAATCAAACCGCCCTGTCTAGCATTGGGAAATTATGTAGTAGTATCAAAAAATATAGATTTTTAATATAAAATTTCTGCGCTATGGCTGTAGGGGCTGGTTCAAGGTTCTGCTGGGTCGTGCATGGACATTTTGTTCCCTAAAGCGGGAGGGACGTGGGAGGAAAGGCTGAGTTAGGATTCCTGCAAGAGGGAAAAAATAAATGGATCAGTGCTTCGTATCAAAAAGAGTTAAAAGAATATGGGGTTTGCAACACAGTGGAAAAGAATCAATACAAATGAGAGCAGTGTAAGGGAAAGGGACCTGGGGGTCCTGGGGACAGCAGGGTGAGCATGAGCCAGCACTGGGCCCTTGTGGCCAGGAAGGCCAATGGTACCTGGGGTGGGTTAGAAGGGGGTGGTCAGTAGGTCAGAGAGGTTCTCCTGCCCCTCTGCTCTGCCCTGGGGAGACCACACCTGGAATCTTGTGTCCAGTTGTGGTCCCTCAGTTCCAGAAGGACAGGGAACTGCTGCAGAGAGTCCAGCGCAGCCACGGAGATGCTGAAGGGAGTGGAGCATCTCCCGTGTGAGGAAAGGCTGAGGGAGCTGGGGCTCTGGATTTGGAGAAGAGGAGACTGAGCGGTGACTCATTCATGGGGATCAATATGGAAAGGGGGAGTGTCAGGAGGATGGAGCCAGGCTCTTCTCGGTGACAACCAACGATAGGACAAGGGGCAATGGGTGCAAACTGGAACACAGGAGGTTCCACTGAAAGAGGAGAAGCAACTTGTTGGGGGTGAGGGTGTCAGAGCCTGGCCCAGGCTGCCCAGGGAGGTTGTGGAGTCTCCTTCTCTGCAGACATTCAAACCCGCCTGGACACCTTCCTGTGGAACCTCAGCTGGGTGTTCCTGCTCCATGGGGGGATTGCACTGGATGAGCTTTCCAGGTCCCTTCCAACCCCTGACATTCTGGGATTCTGTGGTGATTCTGTGCAAGCCTTCCCCACGCAATTAGTGGGAGACCCACGATATTTTGAAACAACAAAGTGCTAGGTTTGTTCTCTAAGAAAAAGTGTGAGCGTACAGTGTTATAAATGCCATTGCAGATGTTGAGTGTGAGAGCAAAAGCCTGTGAACTTGAATAAGCACTGTGATAAAAAAGCACATTTTCAGATAACCAGAATGTTTAGAAGACGGCAATTCCAGCATGATTCGGTGGTTTTAGCTCGTAATAAGGTAATAATCCTGCCTTGGGTCCAGGTTATGGCCTAAAACAAATCTGTGTGTAAACTCCAGGAGCAAGGATCTGATTTGACTCTTCCTGTTATCAGTCGTGAGTTTTTGACAGCCCTAAAGCTGAGCTTAAGTGTAGCAGCAAGATACTCTGTCATATGACAAGATTTAATGTTAGTAGAATGAAGATTAACTTGTTCCTCCTGCTAAAAATAGATTGATATTTGCAGTTCGATTTCTTAGATATACAGATACACTTTCTATTGCAAGTGCTCTTATGGTGCATCCCTGGGTTACTGAGCAAATCATTCTCTAAATTTGACCGAGTGTAGCTATAAATATTAAATTTCATGGAGAAATATGATGTGTATTAATTTTCTCTTTCATTGGCATGTTCTGTTTGCTTTGCCCAAGTAACTACTGAGAGCAAAATGATTGCATTTTAAAGATGTAAAAACATTGTTCTTCCATATAGGTGGTAAATATTCACTCAGCTGTATTTACAACATTATTTATAGGCTGTTTGTGTAAAAATTCCTTTTGGAAAAAGAAATGGTCTCCTTTCATGGTATTTAACGTTTGTCGTTGTCTACTGTGTTGTGCATTTAAATGTTGATTTTTCTGGAAAGTGTTTTCGAATTGATTCTCACTTCAACAAGTCAAGGCCAATTGTTCATTAGAATTCTAATGGGAACAGGATTGGACCAGCATATCTGCCATTCTTTTTAAGATGATGATTGACATTTGAAACCAATTGGAGGTTTAAAAAGAGGCGACTTTGAGGACTAAAAGTGAGTTAATTGCAATAGGTAAATGAATTTGACAAAACGAGCACCTGTGCAGTCACCATGGGGGATTTTTAGCACACACATTTTAAGTTCTGTCCCAGGCAGGAGGCACAAATTAATATGCACTGATGTTATTTTTATAAAACTAAATAATAAACTTGGATATCAAGGTAATAGTTTAGGAAACAAATACTTGTGCTATAGATTGTTATCACTTCATTGCTTTCTGCAGTGTTTATTTTCACTTTGCAGTGTTTTAATGTCATCTTATGAATAACTTGAGTTAGATTTATATTGGAGTAAAGCATTAAAATGCGATTTGCAGGGGGTTTATTCACAGCAGAAATCAATAAGGAACATTGTCTCATTTGCCTTTCTGTATCATTGCCTGCAACCACGACACAATTCCAAACTAGAGGAAAAATATAGTCAGCTTAAGCAGAGAAAATGGCATTAAAAGGGTGAAAAAAGAGGCAGAATTGCAAATATACTTATTCTGCTTAGCTGTGTAAGACTTTTGTACCACTTTGCATTCTTCCGTGAGCTTTTTATTACATGAAAAGTGTCTACTTGGAAAATATGATTTTAGAAATGATACATCAGTGTTAGCACAATATCCCAATGTGCGGTATGCGGCGTATGTACCTACACGAGGAGAAACGGTTCCTGTCCGAAATCAGATCTGCTAAGACAAGCGGAAATATGGGAATGGAAAGAGAGAAAAAATAGGTGCATATAGGCTGTGCTCATGGTAGTAAATTCAATATGCCTTGTGGAGCTGAGAGCTGAAATCCATACTCAGTATATTCATGTATTCTCTATACTCTTAAGGATCTTGGTCCCACCTAAATAGCATTTTTATGAGACATTCCCTGGATGTATTGTGGCACATTTGGATACAACCTTCTTGGTTTGAAAGAGGAGAGGGATTAATGGGGATGCGGCCAGGCTGGCGTCACACCAGGGGATGGACCGTGGTGTTCTGAGCTTTGCTTTGGTACACTCAAGGTGAAGAGCTGAAGTCCTCACCACCACCCCTTAGTCCTACACATTTACCCAATCCTTAAAGTGATCTTGAACTGCTGATTGTTTCTCAAGTCTTCTTCATGGAAAGAGTTGTTGGACAATGGAACAAACTGCCCAGGGCAGTGGTGGAGTCACCGCGGCCACTTCACCTCCTCAAGCAGGACCACCCTGAGCAGATTGCCCGGGTCCATGTCCACATGGGCTTTGAAGATCTCCAAGGATGGAGATCACATGGATGGAGATTCAAAGGAGCTTGTAGCATGGAGGGAGTTGGTCTCTTCTCTTGAGTGGCAGGTGATAGGATGAGAAGAAATGGCTTCAGGTTGCGCCAGGGAAGGTTCACATTGGACACTAGGAAACATTTCGTCATGGAAAGGGCTGTGGGGCATTGGAACAGGCTGCCCAGGGCAGTGCTGGAGTCACCATCCCTGGAGGGGTTGAACAGATGGAGATGAGGTTCTCAGGGACATGGGGCAGTGCCAGTGTGAGGTTAACGGTTGGACTCAATGATCTCAAAGGTCTTTTCCAACCAAAATGATTCTATGAAAAATTGATTTGGTGAAGTAATTTGGAGAAACCATGGAGTATTGGGATGCTCTGAGCGCAAAATTCACCATAAAATAAAAAATAAATATGGGAAAATAGCCAGAAAGCATTGGGAAATTCACATTGTTGGTGCATCAGTCACGGTAACAATATCATAGCAGCAGCTGGTTGGAGAATTTCAGAAAGTGATACAATTTATTTGAAAGTATTAAATAAAACAAAAATAACTTGACATAGTGGGATCTAAGAGAAGAATTCAGTGACTTGTAACTACGGTCACCTCATCTGTGTTTTGTGTGGAAGGGGAGAGTCCAGTGTGTGAGTCCCGTAGACTCTTATGGACGGACATAACATGGCTTTGCTTTACAATTTGAGCTGTAAAGACAGAAAGAAAATCTTGCAGGAGTTCTTTAGACAAAAAGCAGCAAAACTACTACGTGGAGATGAAAATGAATGGAGGGTGAGTTGGCACTGACTTTGGAGACCTAGACCTGAAAAGAGTAAAATTATAGTTTTATATATATACACACACACACACGTACGTACTTAACCTGTGTAAATCATGGTCTTCGTACTTAGATTTTGCCATGATGGTGTGAAGGGGCAGATGGTGGGAACCTTCAACTGATGTGACCAGTGTAACCACATTTAATTTAATGGCGCTACACTGATTTACATCAATGAATTACTACCTTAGAAGCTTATTACTGTAAAACAGTTACCTGATTATCCCGATTCCATCTACTAAACCCCCAAACAGGTCAGTTCTTGAGCAAGCCCTGTGGAGTGTAGACTTTCAGAGATAGTTTTTGGTTAATGACGGTGATTAAAACATAAAATGACATCCTCTAATGTGGTTTCAGTAGAGAAGTAGAGATGAGAGACATACTGTGAAATTCTCTTTCTATCACCACTGCTCTGGCAAGGAAAGACCGTTTAACAATATACCCCCCAAAAAGTCCTCTATGTAGAGAGTGAGACCCATATTATTATTATTATTAGTAGTAGTAGTGGTAATAATAATAATGATAGAGACCTTGGATGAACAAATTTCTTCTCACCACAGACTCAAAGATTTCCTTTTGATATGAGGATCTTTGCTAATGAAAAAATAACACATAATTATGATTCCTTGAGCTTTGCCAAGCCCAGTTTTCTTTTTCTTTCTATCTATCTATCTATCTATCTATCTCTCTCTCTCTCTATCATCTCTCTATCTCTCTATCTCTCTATCTTATCTATCTATCTATCATCTATCTATCTATCTCTCATGTGAAGAAAACTCAGTTGCCATTGCCAGGTAACTTCCACATAGTCATAAAAATAAAGTATATTTTACAATTCTCACAGATCACTTTAACCAACATAAATTATTTTGCTCACTTCTATGCTCATATTTATCTGAATTAATTCCTGGTTCACACTGTTCACTGAAGTTATGGTATTGGGAATAAGAAATAGAAGATAGTTTTCTGCTAAACTATAAACTTTAGTCTGTGTTGATCAAATTCTTGCGTAAAATATTCTAGTTCCCAAAATAGCCCTGCTGAAGATTATCTAAATATATACGTTCCGGGTTTTTGACGGTAATTGTTCTGTATTAATAGTGCTCCTGCACAGAAATGTTAAGAGCATTTCATGCTCAGATCCTGATGCTGGTTTTCCAAATAAGATACAACAAATATCTCCTTCCAAAGCTTTTGTCTTTCTTTTATTCATACCTATTCAGCTGTAATAATAGCCGAACAAAGTCAATTTTCAAACCTTCCTGTCTTAACAGGCTGGAAGTTGTTTGACTGCTATTTAAGTTATTTGGTGCCAGCTCATCGTGAGAATTCTGTAAAACTGCTATTTTTGCTCTTTACCGTCATTCTTCACTGCCAAATTCTGTGATTCTAGTCATACCTTCATGGTTCAGCGTCACATCCCTTTGTGTGTCTTAAAGCTTCTTGGATTTAAACGGAGCCCAGGAACGGCTCCTGGAGGCTGATGTGCAGTCTAAGGGAGCAGGTCCGCTCTTTATTTATCTCATTGAAGGGCTGAGATATGATGATTCAACTCTCCAGTTATTTAAACTTCATTAATGCAAACTCTCCATCTTCAAGAACTCCTGTTGCGTCATCACTGTTGGTTTGTGGTTCAGGGACTTGGGATGGATTAAGATCTGCTTGAAAGGTGGATGAATTCAGATCGAAAACAGGAAATTCTGACGACCCTTTCATGTCACACTTTCTCCATTGTCACTGAGGTTCAACTGGGTTTCCAGGGTCTTCCTGTACCTCTTGGTTTGTTATCTGGAAGATGATGTTTGTCCTTTACGTTGGAACAGCTACGTCTAGCCTTGGCCTGTGAAAATCAAAACGTTTCTCAGTTCTGTTTTTAATAGTATCGCGTTGTTTTCTGAGTGTAAAAGGATCAAGAGGCTTTTCAGTGGTTTGTGGAGGGACCCAATTCTCCCACATCTTTTCAAAGAATAACTCTGGGTGTCTTTGTTTGAACAAATGGTCATTAAAATATAAGGGACGAGTGCTGTCCCTGGCCTAGTGGAGACGGAGTCCTAGGACCATGCTGGACAGGAGGGACCTCCCAAGGTCTGTAATTCAACATCAAGGGGTTGCTTAGGGCTTTGACTATTGGAGAACTGTCTTTCCAAGACCTACCGCAGCATGTCATAGAACATAGAGTGTCTTGAGTTGGAAGTGACCCACAAGGGTCATCGAGTCCAACAGCATTTGACCAGGTCTATGAAAAAATTAATATTCTGCCTTATTTTGAAGTTGGAACCTGCCGTGTTTCAACTTCTGTCTCTTGCCTTGTGTCATTTCTGTTTATAACAGCAAGAAGAGTCTGGTTTCGTCTTCCCTACGGCCTCCAGTTGGGTACACAGCGACAAGATTGACTCTCACCCTTCTCCTCTTAATGTCATGCGAACCCAATTCTTTCAGCATCACCTTATGTCATGCGTTCCAGTCCCCTAAGCATTTTGGTACTCTAGGTATGACCCTGTCTGTCTATCTGTCTGTCTGTCTATCTGTCTGTCTGTCTATCTATAGATCTATCTATCTGTCTAATCTATCTATCTGTCTAATCTATCTATCTGTCTAATCTATCTATCTATCTATCTATCTATCTATCTATCTATCTATCTATCTATCCATCTGTCTATCTATCTATCTTATCTATCTGTCTACCTGTCTATTTATCTGTCTATAGATCTATATCTCTCTCTCTCTTATTTGTCTTTCTGTCTACCTACCTATTTATCTATCTATCTATAGATATCTCTCTCTCTCTTATTTGTCTGTCTATTTATCTAATTATCTGTCTATCTATCTATCTATCTATCTATCTATCTATCTATCTATCTATCTGTCTATCTATCCTATCTCTCCTGTCTATCTACCTGTCTGTCTATCTATATATACATCTCTCTCTCTCTCTCTCTCTCTCCCTCTCCCTCTCTCATATCTCTCCTGTCTGTCTGTCTATCTATCTATCTATCTGTCTCTCTGTCTACCTACCTATATGTTGGTAGCCCTGTATATACAATCATTATAGCAAACAGCTGATTCCCTAAAGCAGAAGGGAATAGCCAACTTCTTCAGGCAGTTCTGTAATAACAACTTCCATTTCAAACTGTACATGGGCTACATAGGTGGAATCACATATATACTTTTTTTAAGTCAAAGGGTCATTCTTAATGCAATTTGGAAGACATTTTCTACACTTTGTAAGACATTAATGTTTAATTTGTAATTCTAAGTGCTATTTTCCTCTTCTGCAGTGCACATCTTCCTTGGTTACAGTGTCTGTCTCCATAAGCAATGCATACAAAGAGGATAACTGCAGTCCTATATTGTACAAATGCAAAATATCTAAAATTAATATTTGCTTTTGGAAACTGAAATTATGGAAATACCATAAAATAAACACAGAGCAAATGAAAAGAGGAAAAAAGTATAAAATATATAGGAATGTGTATAAACTGCCAGGACCTGGAATGAGCTTTCAGATGTTAAATACCATACTGTCTTATTGCTTTTATTCCTTTACCTTGGTTATTAGCAGAACAAACGATGACGGAATTTAGAGGATGAGCCGTGAGGTTCAGGAGATTGAAAGTAATATTTGCAAGTCTTAAAGATGAAGGGAGCAGAAAGCCAAGTGGCTTCCAAAAAGGGCCATTTCATGGGGCGATTTATCTGCTATGGCGTTGCCATTTGTTGTATCATTTCCATCTTGTTGCTATGGGAACCAATTTTACCGTTGCAGTGATTGTTAATCAGGATTTGTAGTTACACCATTTTTACCACCGGGCCTTATATCCTCACAGATTAAATCACGGTTCTCATTGACAGCGGCGTACATCAAACCTTATTGCCAGAAATAAAACCCGACCAACCTTCCTGGCATTTTTCTCACCGTTACCAGAATCAGAGAGCGGGAGCTTAAGTGAACTTTTACAGGAACTCAAGGATTCTGCTCCAGTTACATTTGTCATGCTCATACAATTCCAGGAAAAATTAAATAAAACAAGCTTCTGCCTTATGGTATAATAAAGCTCAAGGTCATAGAAATGTAAGAACTTTTCTCCCTACGTTATGAAAAGGGAGATATTTGTGTTTATGGATGGAGGATTCAACACTCAAAAGTTATGGTATTTTGGCAGTGTAAATATTCAGTATCTTTTCAGCCTTCCCTCTAGTTTTAAACTGTCCCTGCAAAGCGGTCAAGAGAGGTTCTCCTGCCCCTCTACTCTGGGGGTCCTGGGGACAGCAGGGTGAGCATGAGCCAGCACTGGGCCCTTGTGGCCAGGAAGCCAATGGTACCTGGGGTGGGTTAGAAGGGGGTGGTCAGTAGGTCAGAGAGGTTCTCCTGCCCCTCTGCTCTGCCCTGGGGAGACCACAGCTGGAATCTTGTGTCCAGTTGTGGCCCCTCAGTTCCAGAAGGACAGGGAACTGCTGCAGAGAGTCCAGCGCAGCCACCAAGATGCTGAAGGGAGTGGAGCATCTCCCGTGTGAGGAAAGGCTGAGGGAGCTGGGGCTCTGGAGCTGGAGAAGAGGAGACTGAGGGGGGACTCATTCATGGGGATCAATATGGAAATGCGGAGTGTCAGGAGGATGGAGCCAGGCTCTTCTCAGTGAGAACCAATGGTAGGACAAGGGGCAATGGGTACAAACTGGAATACAAGAGATTCCACTTAAATCTGAGAAGAAACTTGTTTGGGATGAGGGTGTCAGAGCCTGGCCCAGGCTGCCCAGGGAGGTTGTGGAGTCTCCTTCTCTGCAGACATTCAAACCCGCCTGGACACCTTCCTGTGGAACCTCAGCTGGGTGTTCCTGTTCCGGTGGAGGGATTTCACTGGATGAGCTTTCCAGGTCCCTTCCAATCCCTGACATTCTGGGATCCTGTGATTCTGTGTTTGCAGGAGAAGGGACAAAAGGGCTAATTAGAATTTGTGTTATTGATTAAAGGAGGATACTGGTGTCATAGAGCATCTGACTTCACTGGTCCTGATTTATTCTCTATGAGGCGAATAGAAATAATAAGAAAAATTCTTTCTCTCCATATTTACTCTCTTGGTGACCAGGTTGAAGTGTTTACTTGGACACTCAAAGCCTAAATATACATTTTTGCTTGATTTCTCTTATATATCTTACTAATTTCTTTGCTACCAAACCCAAAATGCTCGTCACCGAGTCCAAAAAGACCGACCCCTAATGGCTCCTTTGACTCGCCCAGTTAAAAGCTGTCAGTGCAAAATTTGTACCAGATTGCGAGCTGGAATTCTGCGCATCACATCAGTTGAGCACAGACCTGGCTGGGCTTTATTTTCACGTCTCCTCTGCTGGATGAAGTGGAGTTTCGGCAGGATTTCTGAAATTCCAAACCAGAACGATGCAGAATCGCTAGCGTTGTTCCCAGCTTTATGTTTATTTGATAGCGTATTATTCAGCGTGATAAAACCAGGTATCAGATTGTTGACTTTTTCACCATGACCCAAATTCACAGCTTCTCTCATTTCAAGTGAGCCCTGTTGAGCCAGGAACACCTATATAACACTTCATTGTATCCCAAGTACACTGAGGGACGCAGAATCAAAATATTACCAAGGTGCTACTCCCTTTTTTCTACTTTTGATCCGTTTCCCGATTTTCTTCCTCTCTTCTTTCTCCTTTTCCGCGTTAGCCGCTGCTGGTACCCAACCCCCGCCATAATTCTGATTGGCTAAATTAATTCTGCAGCATCCTGCTGTGAATAATTATGTTCATCCAGTATGGAGCTGGATGCCTTTTTCTCTCCCTCCCTCCTCCTCCTCGCCTAAATGATAATGTGACAATTGAAGCTCACAGCTGGCTCATCAGAGGTGGCCAGTTTGGGAATTGGCACATCTGAATGTGCCTCTCCGTTAACTCCCCGCCTTGATTGCTTAAGACAAGACATATGTAAAGCCCGTGATTATTACCATTTTGGGCGCTTCACAAAGATGCTGCTTTAAACCGCGGAGCTCTTGTGTTTGCTGGGGGAGGGGAAATTACAGGAATTTTTCTCTCCCCCTCCCCACGCTTCCCCCCAACAATAAATAGCTGTCAGACTTATGTCAAGAATGAAATTATAGGAGCACATGAGGCCTTGATTACATTGTTTTGGTAGATTGGTAGATTGCTATTAGCATACTGAAATGAAGTCTAATTTTTCCCTGCTTTAGCTCAGTCAAGAATCAAGTGACAGAGGAGGGGGAAGGGATCTCGGCTCCGAAAAATGATGTAATTCTGTGCAACCGTTCCGTAGGCTCGTTCACTTATCAGTGCTTAAAAAACAAACGCCGAAAGAAATCAATATGTTCTGCTGAGACGTGTTATTAGTTGGGAGGTGAGGCAAAGCCGGCGTATTAGTGAACAATGCTCACAGAATCCCAGAATCCCAGAATGTCAGGGGTTGGAAGGGACCTGGAAAGCTCATCCAGTGCAATCCCCCCATGGAGCAGGAACACCCAGCTGAGGTTCCACAGGAAGGTGTCCAGGCGGGTTTGAATGTCTGCAGAGAAGGAGACTCCACAACCTCCCTGGGCAGCCTGGGCCAGGCTCTGCCACCCTCACCCCCAACAAGTTGCTTCTCCTCTTTCAGAGGAACCTCCTGTGTTCCAGTTTTCACCCATTGCCCCTTGTCCTGTCATTGGTTGTCACTGAGAAGAGCCTGGCTCCATCCTCCTGACACTGCCCCTTTCCATATTGATCCCCATGAATGAGTCCCCCCTCAGTCTCCTCTTCTCCAGCTCCAGAGCCCCAGCTCCCTCAGCCTTTCCTCATAAGGGAGATGCATCTAACTCAGCTTAAAAGTCATTCTTTGTGAACTTATTAAAGACATCTTGAAAGCAAACTGGTGCGTATTTAATCCATCCTCATGCATCTTGGTGTTCATTCAGTCTGTTGGTGTCATCAAGTTGAAAGTACACCAGTTTTTTAATAGTTCTTTGCGTAAATGGTAGCGCATTGCCACCTCCAGCTCCCGCGCGTCCTCCAATGATGGATGTTTATTATCAGATAATGTGGAGGGCAAGTGCCCGCATTGTGCTTTTGCTGTTCACAATCTCTGATGATGTGCACAGATTGGTCACTTCCTTTGAAAATCTTTCATTTTGCATTCTGTGAGTGTCTGAACTTGTAAATGTTTTAGCATCCGCGACTCCTAAGTTGAGGCCTGGATCCAGTGCAGTGCCTCAAGGGTCAGTGCTGGGGCCTGTGTTATTCAATATATTCATCAATGACTTGGATGAGGGAATAGAGTGACTGTCAGCAAGTTTGCTGGTGACACCAAGCTGGGAGGAGTGGCTGACACTGGAAGCTGTGCTGCCATCAGAGACCTGGACAGGCTGGAGAGTTGGGTGGGGAAAATGTAATGAAATAGAACAAGGGCAAGTGTAGAGTCTTGAATGTGGGCAGGAACAACCCCAGGATCCAGTGTAAGTTGGGGAATGAGCTATTAGAGAGCAGTGTAGGGGAAAGGGACCTGGGGGTCCTGGGGACAGCAGGGTGAGCATGAGCCAGCACTGGGCCCTTGTGGCCAGGAAGGCCAATGGTACCTGGGGTGGGTTAGAAGGGGGTGGTCAGTAGGTCAGAGAGGTTCTCCTGCCCCTCTGCTCTGCCCTGGGGAGACCACCCCTGGAATCTTGTGTCCAGTTGTGGCCCCTCAGTTCCAGAAGGACAGGGAACTGCTGCAGAGAGTCCAGCGCAGCCACCAAGATGCTGAAGGGAGTGGAGCATCTCCCGTGTGAGGAAAGGCTGAGGGAGCTGGGGCTCTGGAGCTGGAGAAGAGGAGACTGAGGGGGGACTCATTCATGGGGATCAATATGGAAAGGGGGAGTGTCAGGAGGATGGAGCCAGGCTCTTCTGGGTGACAACCAGTGACAGGACAAGGGGTAATGGGTACAAACTGGAACACAGGAGGTTCCACTTAAATTTAAGAAGAAACTTGTTCTGGGTGAGGGTGTCAGAGCCTGGCCCAGGCTGCCCAGGGAGGCTGTGGAGTCTCCTTCTCTGCAGACATTCAAACCCGCCTGGACACCTTCCTGTGGAACCTCAGCTGGGTGTTCCTGCTCCATGGGGGGATTGCACTGGATGAGCTTTCCAGGTCCCTTCCCACCCCTGACATTCTGCATTGTATTGTCACTGTATTGCTTTAGTAAGAAATATACATCTCACAGTGAGGTGAAAATCACTTTGGTAACCAGTGTATAAGAGCAGGTCGGAATGACGTGGCGCTCAAACAACTGAAGGTATTGTTAAACAAAAAGCATTTCAGTTCCATTGAAATCAGTGGAAAAAGCAAGTTTACTAAATGGAAAAAGGAAAATTCATAGAGGAAGACAATTTTGGATGTTAAATGGCAAGATGAACTCAGGGAAGAAGCAGGGAGAAAAATACATAGTACGTATTTAAAAACATTTATTTTTTACATGTGCTTTAGTGCCATATGGAGAATCCTAATCTGAGGGGTAAAATTTCCAAATTCTAAAAGTGTTTATGCAAGGGCTGAGCGATATTTCTTGCTGAACCATGTTTTTCATGGATTAATTCTACTGAATTACAGGTTTAAAGAAGTTAATCAGAGGAATAGACCTGTTAGATATTTCAAGTGCTTTACAAAAGAAAAAACGAGAGAATGCAAGCTCATGACTTAATAGGAGAAGCAAATGATTTGCTAACACAGCCAGAGGGAAATTGTTCTATCACTTATTTCCTGAGAAATGTGAGTTTCAGGCATAATTAAGCCAGCATTCACACACTTGTGACAATACTATTGATTAGCTAATCAATGATAACGAAATACACACCTCTAAATTACATCGTTTAAAACACATTCCATTATATCAATGGAAACAAACCAATTAAAGTGCTTTAAATGCGTACAACTAATCAGGGATTTAATACATGCTAATTGTGACCAAAATTCCAATTAATGTGTTGATACATTACATCATATTCAAGAAGGTGAAAAACCATGAAGTAATCATGTTCAGCATGATCATGTGAAATGATCTTTAGAACATACTATCAAAAAACAATGGTAATTTTGTGCCTTTTGTCACCGTTTTCTTGTTACAGATAAGGTCTTAATCTCTTTACGTGTATATATATGTGTGTAGATAGATAGATAGATAGATGATAGATGATAGATAGATAGATAGATAGATAGATAGATGATTGATAGATGGATAGATGATAGATAGACGATAGATGATAGATAGATAGATAGATAGATAGATAGATAGATGATTGATAGATGGATAGATGATAAATAGACGATAGATAGATAGATAGATGATAGATAGATAGATAGATAGATAGATAGATAGATAGATAGATAGATAGACAGATAGATAGATAATGCCTGGTCTAGTGTCTCCCAGTCCCAGGGTGGCCTCAAGGTGATATTGCCAAAATTGATGTAATTTAGTAATACTGAGGATATAATTGAATATTTTAACGTGTTGCACAAGTGCTGGCCAGGATTAGGTGTTGGATTCTAAATGGCTGACAACAGGATAAAGCTGTTTGTATGTAGGATCTTGGCGTAAAGTAAGATCATAATTTTATCTTTGGAAAACGAGTGGGCAATAGTAAGAATTTGTATTGGTATCTATTGTTGCATTCCTTTCATTTTCCTTGTAAACTACGGCGAATATCTTTAAATAGACAAAAGATACTGAAGTATGTAGCTCTCAAAATTAAATGGAAACCGGAAAAATCTCTTTCTGAAGTGATTAGTGTAAAAATGAGTAGTAGCAGAATAATTTCAACTTGACCATACAGCAGTAGATGGGAAATAGGTGGGGTGAGAATTGCCAAAAGTCTGAAGAGGAGCCAAGGCATGACAACGCACATCAGGGATTCGGTTCGGTTCAAGGTTAATACATTGGATTTAGGTGGTTTGAATGGAGTGGTTGTCTCAGCTGCCCGGCTGGTCCATCCACATCTTTTGGGCTGAGCTACTTGTGGAACAGGTGATGATTTCACTACCTTGTTTTGGGGGTTTTGAAGGTGGAAACAAGGATGTGGAAACAGAACTGTGCAGCTAATTTATTCTTCTGACTCATTAATTAATTTAGCATAGAAAAAAAATAAAATGATGATGTAATGTAGAATTTTCCCGTTGAAAGCAAAGGAAACCAGTTGTTCGACCTGGAAAGAGAAGCTCCGAGGAGACCTTAGTGCGGCCTTTCCGGACTTAAAAGGGGCTGATAAGAAAGATGGGGACAGACTTTTGAGCAGGGCCTGTTGTAATAGGACAAGGGGTGATGGTTTTAAACTAAAGGAGGGAGTTTCAGGCCAGACATGATGAAGAAATTGTTTGTGCTGAGGGTGGTGAGAGCCTGGCCCAGGTTGGGCAGAGAGGTGGTGGATGAACCATCCCTGGAGACATCGCAGGCCAGGCTGGACGGGGCTCTGAGCAACCTGAGCTGGTGAAGATGTCCCTGCTCATGGCAGGGGTGGCACTGGGGGAGCTTGGAAGGTCCTTTCAACGCAAATCATTCTGTGATTTGATGATCACAGAATCCCAGAATGTGAGGGTTTGGAAGGGACCTGGAAAGCTCATCCAGTGCAATCCCCCCGCCGGAGCAGGAACACCCAGCTGAGGTTCCACAGGAAGGTGTCCAGGCGGGTTTGAATGTCTGCAGAGAAGGAGACTCCACAACCTCCCTGGGCAGAATAACAAAGCAAGGTTAAAAACCTGGCCTAACGGACTTAATGGGATATGAGGGTCAACAGCTGAATATTCTGTGAATGAGCAACTCCCTTCCATACTTGATTCTTCATGTTCTGCATGCTCTGGTGCTTACATTTTTAACAGTGGCATGAGGAAACTGAGAACCAAGCACATTTTGCTTACCCTATAGAAAGACATTCTAAAAGGAAGTTTACTAGCAATAAAATGTTTAATTATAACCCATTTCGTAGCTGGATCTTGTTACGGGACAATCCTTCAGCCCTTACATGTCGGAGAGGGCAATGGCAGCTTTTGGCAGCCAACCAAAAGCTTTGGTCAAATCCTGTGAACCATGGACTAAAACCAGTGAAGTATTTGGAAAAGAGAAATGTTCTCTCCTTTCTCCTCCAGGAGTGACCAGATGCAGGGTCTTTTTATTCCTTATAAATACAGTCATATGTAAGGAAAAGTCTTCTCAATAAATACAGATTATGGAAAGAGGTGGTCAAAAGAGTTTATGCAAGAAATAGCCATTTCTTGGGCAAACAGCAACCAAGCAACAGCAGTCCAACACTTTCTATTCACATTATGTATATAAAGAGAATTCCTTCTGGACTAGACAGAAAGTGGCTGAAATCCATGACAAATAGTTCCACATAGATTTTGAAATGCTGTCCATGAGAAAAGTATTTCCGATAGTTACAGAACCCAATGAAAAATGAACTTCCATGTGAATGGAGCAATTTGAGGGTCCCAGTCAGGAGACTGATTGCTGCTCTGCATGTTTCAATGCTCCTAGAAACAGGGATGTCTATTTTATATTTCAATATGTATGTCTTGATCAATGTATGAAATTGTCCAGGTTGAGGAGACACTGATTGATGTATTTTCCATGATACTTTTAATCAGCTGGTGGTTTTCATAAATTGATGAGTGTATGCAAATAAGCCGTTTTGGTGAAGACTTCCAAATTTTTGATATAGAAAGCAGCATCCTTTCATGTCATTTTTTTTACATCTCATTTTTGACCAAAGCTGCCAGTGTGTGTCAAACTATGAGAAAGTGGAAGTGCGTCACTAGGAAGTGGAGCTCTGGAAACTGGCAGATGATCCTTGAGATCTTCTCATGGAAACAAAGCTTCTCATCTAGAATTGTGGTCAAACATAAAAGGAGTTCAGCTGGGAAAGGAGAACAAAGCTGCAATACTGAAAATGATGAGAGAGAGAAAGAGAGGAAGAGAGAGAGGAAGGGAAGGGAAGGGAAGGGAAGGGAAGGGAAGGGAAGGGAAGGGAAGGGAAGGGAAGGGAAGGGAAGGGAAGGGAAGGGAAGGGAAGGGAAGGGAAGGGAAGGGAAGGGAGGAAGGGAGGAAGGGAGGAAGGGAGGAAGGGAGGAAGGAAGGAAGGAAGGAAGGAGAAGGAAAGAGAAAGAGAGAAAGAGAAAGAGAGAAAGCGAGGAAGAGAGAAAGAAAGAAAAAGAAAAAAGAAAGAGAAGGAAAGAAGGGAAGAAGGAAAGGAAGGAAGGAAGGAAGGAAGGAAGGAAGGAAGGAAGGAAGGAAGGAAGGGAGGGAAAGGAAAGGAAGGAAAGGAAGGGAAGGAAGGAAGGAAAGAAAAGAAAGAAAGAAAGAAAGAAAGAAAGAAAGAAAGAAAGAAAGAAAGAAAGAAAGAAAGAAAGAAAGAAAGAAAGAAAGAAAGAAGGAAAGAAAAGATGATGCACTCCTGTAATTACAGAGAGTAGATCAGGATAAATAAAGATGTAGGATAAATACAACCAGGAAGGTTTTCAGCAATAGTTTCCTAAAGTTTAAGTCCAAACTTTTATAACATTTTTCCAAAATTGTGCATTTCCAATACCACCATCAGAATCAAATTCCAATCAGTTCTCAAAGTAAATAGAAAACAGTCATCTCAGGTATCTGGGGTTAAAGTTGAATTTTTATTTTCCTTGTGACTCGTGAAAATAATGGAAGATTCTGAAAGTTCTGTAGTTCTCTTGGCACTGTAGTTGGCATTTTCAGAGAAGATCGCTGCAGTTTCATCACAAGTGGTTCGTGTTGCCTCCAAAGCACGCAATGCATTCCTAAGCTTCGAGAACAGAGATTCTCAGTGGGAATTAGACAGATGGACAACTCCGCTTTCATTTGGTTTCGCTTCGCAGGTTTCTGACCGATAATTTTGCAAAGGCACACACACACGTGTAGTCATCTACGAGGTCTGAATATCTGCTTGAGGAGATCCCAAACTTGCAAGGTCTTGTTTCTTGATATGAACGACACATTCAGGTTTTCCAAGGAGCAATATAGCTTGTTTCTTAGAAAATAACGTTAAAGCAGGGGTCAAACCATCACATGAATTACGTGGAGGTCATTTGGAGAAAATGGCTATCAAATGTGTTGAAAAAGGTTTTATATTCTTAGAGAAATGATGATCTGCTGTTTCTATGGGAACTGCACCAGCGGTTGGTGAAAGCTCTTTAATGGGGGTTTACAAAAGCTCAACATCCTCAAGTTGGGCAACATCTATGGGAAAAGCGCAAACGTGCCCGTTACGCTCATTTCATCGCTGCCGCGACCCTTTGATTTCAGTCAGTTAAACCAGATGTGAATCACCTTTCTACTGTTCAATAATTTTACAAGAAGTAGGGATAAACATTAGAAGTGTAATCCTCACATCTTCCTCCTCTATTGGACACAAAGACCTGATGAAACGGAGCAAAAATTAGAGGAATAGAACTATTTAAAAATGAACGTTATTTCCATCCGTAGAACATTCCGGCCTTTGATGTTTCCATATTCCATTAGCTATGCTTTTCTGGTGGGTTCAGTCTCAACATTCCACTCTTTTCCATGCGCTTAAGTTGAAGCATGTGAATAATAATATTGACTTGGGTGTGCGCAGATAAGAAGATGCTCAAGTGCTTTAGTGGCTTAAAGCCCGATTGCTCAGCTCCCAACAAGAGCATCCCAAATATCAGTGATTAATAATAATAATAATAATAATAATAATAATAAAAATAATGAGAATTTTATTTCTTTGATCATTTATTGCTAACCTCCCCAAGATGAGTATGTGGTTTATCTGCCATACATTCATCTGTTTCTTCATTATGGGGGGAGTAATAATGAAGAATAGACCGTTACCTAATTTAATGGAAGGGATAGAAACACCCTTATAGTGCATGCCTGCAAATATTAATTCAATACAATTTTTTGGCTAAATAGATGTCACATCAATGGGGAGAGAAAAGAAGGGCTAAAATTCCTAAGGATCAGAATAAGTTTAGTCCGAATAACATCTTGTCCTGCATATAACGCGCAGAGACCGTATTGAAAACATTAAATAATGGTCTGGGCTGACCCGAGTTCATTTTGATCTCAAATACAAACTCCAATTTAAAATAAAATGGGAGATATTGCTGATTTCTGTAGAAGGTGTGTGTTAGTGAATGAGTCAAAATATGCATTTTAGACAATTTCCTGAAATACTAATTGCACTAAAGATGTCAATTTAGGCCTGTGCTTGGCTGCCAAGCAGGGTATGAATGACTCTAGAGATATTTGGCCCTTACTGATGGTGAATGCTGGTCAAGGTTTGGAAGTGATTGGGGAAACCAGATGACAGAGTCAAAAAGCCAGGGAGTCGTGGTCAATGGGGCAGAGTCCAGTTGGAGGCCTGGATCTAGTGGAGTGTTCAAGGGTCAGTGCTGGGGCCGGTATTATTCAATATATTCATCAATGACTTGGATGAGGGAATAGAGTGACTGTCAGCAAGTTTGCTGGTGACACCAAGCTGGGAGGAGTGGTGACACTGGAAGCTGTGCTGCCATCAGAGACCTGGACAGGCTGGAGAGCTGGGCGGGAAAAATGTAATGAAATAGAACAAGGGCAAGTGTAGAGTCTTGAATGTGGGCAGGAACAACCCCAGGTTCCAGTGTAAGTTGGGGAATGAGCTATTAGAGAGCAGTGTAGGGGAAAGGGAGCTGGGGGTCCTGGGGACAGCAGGGTGAGCATGAGCCAGCACTGGGCCCTTGTGGCCAGGAAGGCCAATGGTACCTGGGGTGGGTTAGAAGGGGGTGGTCAGTAGGTCAGAGAGGTTCTCCTGCCCCTCTGCTCTGCCCTGGGGAGACCACACCTGGAATCTTGTGTCCAGTTGTGGCCCCTCAGTTCCAGAAGGACAGGGAACTGCTGCAGAGAGTCCAGCGCAGCCACCAAGATGCTGGAGGGAGTGGAGCATCTCCCGTGTGAGGAAAGGCTGAGGGAGCTGGGGCTCTGGAGCTGGAGAAGAGGAGACTGAGGGGGGACTCATTCCTGGGGATCAATATGGAAAGGGGCAGTGTCAGGAGGATGGAGCCAGGCTCTTCTGGGTGACAACCAGTGACAGGACAAGGGGCAATGGGTGCAAACTGGAACACGGGAGGTTCCACTTAAATTTGAGAAGAAACTTGTTTGGGGTGAGGGTGTCAGAGCCTGGCCCAGGCTGCCCAGGGAGGTTGTGGAGTCTCCTTCTCTGCAGACATTCAAACCCGCCTGGACACCTTCCTGTGGAACCTCAGCTGGGTGTTCCTGCTCCATGGGGGGATTGCACTGGATGAGCTTTCCAGGTCCCTTCCCACCCCTGACATTCTGGGATTCTGTGAAATAGCGTCATGCTTTTAGTGTTTTTACTTGTAGAATAAGGTAGGATTAAACTGAAGTCCATGACTAAATCCCCAGTGGGGACAGTGATTTTAGTCATTGACAAAAGCTTTTTTTCACTTACATCTTCCTAATTAAAATAGGAAAAAATAGCCAAAAAACCATAAAGAAGCTCCATATGTAACAAAGATAGTATATTTTATTCATGGAGACACCAATTCTGCCCCAACCTTTTCCTCCTGAGGTCCCAAACCAACACAGATACACATGAGGACCAACAGTGTTTCAGTTTCTGTAGCGCAGGTTCATCCCAAGGAACCTTCGCATGGGTCTGTATTTAGAACCTCTCAGTCGCAAGAATCAACCGTGGTCAAATGAAACAGAAAACAGACTTATTTTCGGTTCTAGATCACAACCTGTGTTGTTTGTCAGTGTGTGATATTGCTCAACTATTCCTAACATACTTAAAAGGTTGCTTAGTAATCAACCCCCCCCCGTAATTTGGCTTCTAAATAACTAATTCTTACAATTCTCTAACTAGTTTCAATGTAATATTTAAGATTGTGTTAGTATTCTAATAATCAACTTGATTAATTATTTTTAGAGAAGGAATTAAAGTACTTGTAACAAGCATGGAGTTAAGAAAAATAGATCTTCTTTTTTCAAGGAAACTCTTAATGAAACATCAGTGGAGAATGGATGATATTACAGTGCTTGTAGATGCCCGATTTCTAAGAACTGTTTGTTAGGAATGTTTGTTCTGTAAGTAGAAAGAAAAACAGCGAACATTGTAGTTTAAATCTTAGTAACTTGCTTCGAAATTTGGCTGTCCGACACCCATATCATTTCATTCCTTGGAGCATCGCCTTCAATATTTATTTAATTAAATATTATCGGGTTCCTCATTAATATGTGGTTCTTCTTGGCTATTCTCTTGTTTCCTTTGTGCAGAAATCGTCCGATAAATTTGCAGCAGCCCTGATGTATTTTCTTCATTAGATGCTTGGGATGATGAGTCCCCAGGCGGGCCTTCATTTGATTTACAACCGACAAAGAATTGAACCTTTTTACAAATTAAAACCCAAATGAAACAAACCATGACAGAACAACCTTGACGGAGGCTCTGGCAAGCGCTACCCTTTGTCCTTTTCCCATTATAACGCAATTAATTCTAAAACTATTTGTTTGTACTCAATTACACGGTCCCTACCAAGGCAAGAATTCTCATCAGCCTAAACTCGAAACTTGTTTATCTTCCTTCCGTTATGAGTTTTATTTGCTTAAAACCTGCCAAGTTAGGTTGTTGAGGTGGGTGTTTTTGGTATTTAAGGTAAGAATCTAACACATGTGAGTGAATAAATGTGATTTCCACAAACCAGTGATGGGTAATAAAGTCCAGCGCTTCAGCTGGGACCTGAATTTGCGATATCCGAGGTGATATCCCAAGCATTTTGTATTAGCTGGTCCCCTACCGGTTTATTACATGAATTTAAACGATGTGTATTACCTAGAGTAGAACTTGGAAAACTCTTGCTGTCTAACATGGGTTAATCCTTTGTTTTAAATCAAGCCCACACTTGGTGTTGATGGAAGCGAAGTAGATGGAGCGCAGGTTCAGGGAATGCTGCATATGCATAAAAAAGCCAAATGAACCAATTGCTTGGGCTATTATATCGTTGTGTTACAAGCATCCCTCGCTTCATTGACTTAGACCTGACTTCTCCAGACTGAGAAGTCTTGGAGGAAGAGATATTACACCGAACAAACCAAGATCTACATTCAAATTCCTATTTCCAAACGTATTTCAGAACAGGGAGGCGACTGAAACTCTTTAATTAAATGATTGCAACGATTTTTCATTTAAACACGGCTAAAACATTGCATTCTTATCTTAAAATTGTTCTGACGAGTGACTGGATTTAAGTTATCTGGGATTTGTGGAAATTGAATTGATATAGACATGGATATGGGCAATTTTTCTTCTAGCAATGGAAGTCTGGCAATATTATAGGCAACATGAAACGAATCTACCGTGAGCGATGGCCAAGCTTAATTATAAGTGTATTAACACCGCAGCCACCATGCTGTGATTCTAATTGAAAAAATCACCGTCATTGTTTTCATATTTTCCTCCTCATGAATGATTCTGATTTCTCAGAGTGATTTCTAATATTTTGCTACTTGACCATTTTTCTCCATCCCTAATGACCACCTTGAGTTTATAAAGATATAAATGAGTTTGGCTGGAGTCTGTTTTGTGTGTATTTAGAGTTCACACAGTTTTGATCGATGACTGTAACTAGTGGGACTTCTTAACTTAAGTCACTTCGTTTCCCGATATTAATTTTTTTGCCTTGTCAAGAACTGGCGCTAATTCAAATTAGATCTCTTTCCGTTGCTGATTAAGTAATTAACATTTAATACTGATTTGTACATCAAACCCACTAATCAAGCACAAACATTAATGGCTCTGTGTTGTAGCTTTTCCTCTGACCTGGGTTCTGAGCTCTGCGGATCCGTTGTGACCCAAGAGTTCTTATGATAACATCTATTTCTGGTGGGATTTTTTACCTTCCTCCTTCTGTTCCCCAGAATCATTCCTTACTGATGATGATGTGGTTTATTTATGATATATTTATGCTCGTTCCAAGTGCACTCGTTTACTTTGTAATCCGTCCACACTTTTCCTTCCTTATTCTACCTGTGGACTTTTTCTTGGGAAGGGGGGTGGACACCACTTTGATGCTGGGTTTAATAGAGGAAGGCTGCCCAAATAAATGAATTAAACGTAATGATCTGCTAATTAATCAGTCTAGCTCACCTCATGGTTACAGATTTAGGAATCTTTCCTTTCTAAACAGGACTTCTTCCATTCGTGGCCATTCTTCTTGAGCTTCAGTGTTGTTAAATTAGTGCTTTTAATAGTTTGTCTTTACTCCAGTTATCTTCACACGCTTTTTTGATATTGGGAATATAGAATTCCTATGTGTACAGTGAACCATGATAGCCACATCGCTATAAAGACGTCACTCTTCTTGTCATATTCAGTTGAAGATGTCTCCGATACCATAGGCAGCTAAAATAGCATTAACTATATTTAAATATGTGAATATTTCCTATTGTATAACAGAAACACAGTGATTTGCTTGCATTTTCTTTTTGTTTTACTGTATTCATTGTAAATTTATATATATAGCTACCAACAGCAGGATCTTTGCTGGTTCTTTCAGGTGCCATAGAGCCACTGAGAATCTTGCCCAAATTCTGAACTAAAGCTAAAGAACAATTGTCTGCAGCAAATAATTCAACTTTGTGATTCTGGTGTTGTGTCTTTCCAAAGGTTTTGTGCCCATGTGCAAGCTCCGGGATGGTTCTGTATTTCCGTACAGGATGAATATGAATTTACCGCTCGATCCCATTTGCTTTTGCACGAGGAGTCAATTATTTGACCATTTTTTAAAGGAAAACTAAACAGAAGGGAATCCAAAAAACATCTGAGAACATCTCACGTTGTTTTGAACTTCTCTTTTGGCTGATAGCGAAAGCGATGGCCCTAAAAAAGCTCCTTCCAACCTTTATCCACTGGTGGTAATGGTGACGCAGGATTAGTACAAAGGAGGGAGAAAGATTAAAGGAGAAGGGATATTTGAGAGCGGTTCCCAAACCAAATCTTGCCTGTCATGTTCTATAATTTATCAATGAGCTGACAGCGTATTTCAGGTTTGGAAATGTCCCAGTCACCCTCCTGAGTTGAAGTAGGACTTTGCCCCTTATCTTCGCTCTGCTGTTTGTGGAATAATGTAGCTCCAAATTAAATGTCTTTTCCTGCTACCGTGAACTGTGTCAAGATCTTTTTTCCTCTCAGTTGACTGTAATCAAAATGTCCTTTTGCCTTTATTGATCCTTTTTTATTAGCGTCTGAAAGCGCTGCTTCCTTGGTCCGAGTTTACGGTTGATACATAAATGTTTCCTCATCCTCTCTTCACTATGAGTATCTTTTCTTACATTTACCGTATCTTTTAATGGATTGCGTTTAGTGAAATTCATGAAAAATGTCTGGTGTGGATGAGAAGGAAGAAGATGAGACTCATATAACATTTCTTCGTGCTCATCTTTCTTATTCTTCTTTTACTCCCCAGTAGGGTGTTGAACTGTGAAATCTCAGCAGCTCAGTCAAACCACCACCCTCCCTTTCTTTTTTAGTGCATGATATGGGATTACAATAACTTCGCACTTCTTTTTAATGCTCCCTTTTTTCTGCCATGCCGCTGCCGTGGTGAAATAAATTATCTATTTGTGTTATTGATGATTTACTTTGTCTCTTCAGATCTCCGCTTAGTTCTCTTGCTATGTGAGTCATCCCCTGGGGAGCTCCACTCCAGAAACTTCCATTATTATTATTTTTTCCCTAGAAAAATTCCCAAATATCTCCACAAGAGAACGAAGGGCAATGAAGATGCTGAAGGGAGTGGAGCATCTCCCGTGTGAGGAAAGGCTGAGGGAGCTGGGGCTCTGGAGCTGGAGAAGAGGAGACTGAGGGGGGACTCATTCCTGGGGATCAATATGGAAAGGGGCAGTGTCAGGAGGATGGAGCCAGGCTCTTCTGGGTGACAACCAGTGACAGGACAAGGGGCAATGGGTGCAAACTGGAACACAGGGGGTTGAACTTAAGTATGAAAAGAAACTTGTTCGGGATGAGGGTGTCAGAGCCTGGCCCAGGCTGCCCAGGGAGGTTGTGGAGTCTCCTTCTCTGCAGACATTCAAACCCGCCTGGACCCCTTCCTGTGGAACCTCAGCTGGGTGTTCCTGCTCCATGGGGGGATTGCACTGGGTGAGCTTTCCAGGTCCCTTCCAACCCCTGACATTCTGGGATTCTGTGATTCTGTGCAGAGATGTGACTTGTGTTGCATTCAATGATAGGAAACCTCGTCTAAACTCTCCTGGCCTGAGTGGAGTTCAATATAAAACCATCTACTGCTGATCAAAGTGCCAAATTTGTCACACTTTTGGTTCCTTTCTGCTCCTGAGCATGAATTGTTACTTTCTGCCTTAAACAATTTTTTTTGTGAATTAGTCAGAATGGATCTTTGTCCTTTTCAGCAATTCCTTCTTGATTTCTCAGAAATGGCTGTTTGAAGAGGTTTGTTTGCAGGATACATCACCATGAGAGTGGCATTTAGAAAGGACCTTTGGCCTAAGGTCTCCACTATTTCTGTGATGTTTTTCTCTCGATTTCCAGCTGACCTGCACTTGCACCTTGGGAGGAAAACAAGTTTGAAGCAGAAAATGGAGGCAAAGAGCGGGAATTATTTTATTTTGCTTTCTTGGTGGAGGAAAAAATAAGAAAAAGAAGAAGAGAAAGTCATAGAAATAATTCCTCACTCACTTTTATAATTCCCCTGGCTATGAAGCTTATTTATCCATTGCCTCAACTGGACAACATTCTGGATCCACATGTCTTATATGCATGCATTTTGATATATAGATCAAAAAATATATGTAGGTATATCGATATATGCACACATATATCCTTTTATATATATTTATGTATTTGTATAAAGCAAAATGGAACTTGAAATCCTTGGAGATGGTTGTGTCGACGTGAGTATTGCTATGTGATTAATTAATGCTTATGGATTTGCAAAAGAGCGTTAGAACAACTTTCAATGTTGAGCTGTAGACGAGTCTTAGCCAGTATTTTAAACTTTAGATTACAAAGTTATTTTCACTTCCAAATGCATTAACAGATCGACCCAGATCCATCTGTACTTTTGAAATGGAGGGTATATAAACCCATTTCCAGTTTGATGTTTCTAACCTAGATTTAGGATAAAAGGCATCTAAGCTGAACTTATGGCCCAGGCTGGTTCTAAAGTCAACGCAACTGGCACCCAAAAGACATTTCTAGATTCCACCATTAAACTGGTTTCAAGTAGAGAAGGGAAATTCATCTGTTCGATTATTGCCCACAGAAAGAACTTAATGAGTTTTTGGATAAGTAAAGTGATGGATTCCCCACCATTGGATGCTTTGAAGATTCAGTTGCTGGGCCAGCTTGGTTAGACCAGGCTTTGCCAGGAGAGGTTGGACCAGATGATCCTTGTGGTCCCTCCCAACTTGCATTTCTATGATTCTCTGATTCCATGAAGTGTATTATATTAGGTAAATCTCACAGTTGGAGTTTACCGATCCTGTTTTCCTGCTATTCCATCAATTGATGACCTGGGTTTTTTTTTTAATATATATATATATATATACTTCTTTTTTGATAAACAAACAAAATGGTCCCCTGTGCTTACATCACCAATATTTAAGCAGATGTGAACTTCACGTGTGATTAAACCCGGTTTTATTCCTGACCTTTGACACATCAGATAATACTCTAGCGATCCACTGTGGTTTCCAAAGGCTGTATATTGAAAACCACTCGGTGCGCCACTTTCTGCATGAAATATAACAAGGAAAATACTTTAATTCCATTTTGATTTTCAGTTCACCGTCCAACAATTTCACATAATTGTTTATTAGAGATTATTGTAGTCGCTACGGCAATAATTAAAAGTTGAAAAGCAATACAAAGAACCAATCTTCTTACACGACAACGGAGCTGCTACATTTTGCGTGTTTTCTTTTGCCGTTATTAAGCCACAAGGATATTTTTCTAGTGAAAGATGCTTTTTCAAGACCTGCATTAAACAATTTCAAAAGCTGCATTTAATAATAGTGGAAAAGAAAACTCTTTCCCATGGTTGACTGCATAATGGAGCTTCCTCGGATAGTACAACCATTCGCTAATTAACTGGGTGCTTTCATATCAGTAGCTGATTATTGCTGCTGGAAACAACCATTTAGCCACAGAGATGTGAACAACACATCTTAATAAAGACATTTTAAAGAATCTTGAGGTTCTTTGAGAAAAGCTTTTGTAGAAGGACGTTTTTGCTTGTTGAGGTAACTAAACCGTGTAGGAAAATAGATTTATTCATGATCAGCACCAAATATTGTTTCTAGAAGTGCCCTGTCTGTAATCACTATTGTGGATTTGCGATTGATTTAGGTTCTTTCAGAAAAATACAATGATAGGCAAAGTGTTATTGGTATAACTTTTATTTTGATTTGAAGAGACAGAGTTCAATACAAGTAATGTTAGATGTTATTTTTACTTAAACTAATGATCAACTTGAATAGAGAAATCAAATAGAAGATGATGTATCTAATGAAAGACGGACTTCACACACACAGCTCCTCGGTTTCTCGGCTCCCAGTTCCTCAGTTTCCCAGCACCCAGTTCCTCAGTTTCCTGGTGCCCAATTCTTTGGCTACCTGATGCCTGGTTCCTTGGTTTCCTGATGCCTGGTTCCTCAGTTTCCTGGTGCCCGGTTCCTCGATTTCCTGGTGCCCAATTCCTCCGTTTCCCGGCGTCCAGTTCCTCAGTTCCCAGTTCCTGGTTTCTCTGTTTCCCGATGCCCAATTCCTCGGTTTCCCAGCATCTGATTCCTCAGTTTCCCAGCATCCGGTTCCTTGGTTTCCAGGCACAAGGTTCGTCAGTTTCCAGGCACATGGTTCCTTGGTTTCCTGTTGCCTGGTTCTTCAGTTTCCAGGTGCCCAATTCCTCGGTTTCCTGGCACCCGGTTCCTCGGATTCCCGGTGGCCAATTCCTCGGCTTCCTGGCACCCAAATCTGTGGTTTCCCTGCATTCCATTCCTTGGTTGCCCGGCGCCCAATTCTTTGGTTGCCCAGTACCTGATTCCTTGGTTTCCCGTTGCCCAGTTCCCTGGTTTCCCGGCACCCAGTTCCTCTGATTCCCGTTGCCCAATTCCTTGGTTCCCTGGTACCCAGTTTCTTGGTTTCCTGTTGCCCAGTTCCCCAGTTTCCCAGCACCCCATTCCTCAGTCTCCCAGCACCCAATTCTGTGGTTTTCTGGAACTCGGTTCCTGGGTTACCTGGCACCCAATTCTGTGGTTTTCTGGCACCTGGTTCCTCGGTTACCTGGCACCCAATTTTGTGATTTCCCGGCCCCCGGTTCTTCGAAATCCAGGCTGTATTTTTTCAAACAAAGCTTCATTCGGATCTCTATGCATCTATTTCAGTATTTGGTTGTCCATTTAGCTGTGGACACGCATGTAAAGGTATTTATGAGGCTGTTACCCTATTCAGCAAAACCACCTAAATCCTTTGTAAATGTTTTGTTGCCAGTTATGTAATTTTAATCCATTTATATAAACATCAGTGAGAGAACAACTCGGTGAATCGTAAGACATGGGCATGCTGGGACTTGGAATCTTTAGAAGAAGAGCCGGGATTGAAAACCCCGTTTGAGTTCATTACCCAGTTATTTCATTTTGACACTTGATGTCGTCTATATAGATGAGATGGCATCTCCATCATCTGCTGAGATTTCTCTTTTCATAAAAACAAATCTTACGCCAGAAACACAAAGGAAGGGACCTCAGGAGGTCTCAAATCAAACCTGCTGCCCAAAGCAGGTTGGGCGCTGAATTCACGCAGATTCTTATGACTTTCACAGAATCACAGAATGGACTGGGTTGGAAAAGACCTCAGAGATCATCCAGTCCAACCCTTGGTCCAACTCCAGTCCATTGACCAGATCATGGCACTAAGTGCCATGGCCAATCTCAGTTTCAAAACCTCCATGGCCGGTGAGTCCAGCACCTCCCTGGGCAGCCATTCCAATGCTGACCACTCTCTCTGCACAGAATTGCTTTCTCATCTCCAGCCTCAATTTCCCCTGGCAGAGTTGAAGCCCATGCCCCCTTGTCCTATTGCTGACTGCCTGGGAGAAGAGCCCAATCCCCCCTGGCTAGAACTGCCCTTCAGGTCGTTCTAGAGAGTGCTGAGCTCACCTCTAAGCCTCCTCTTCTCCAGACTGAACAAGCCCAGCTCCCTCAGCCTCTCCCCATAGGGCTTGTGTTCAAGTCCCTTCCCCAGTCTTGTTGCTCTTCTCTGGACCCGCTCCAGCACTTCAATCTCTTTCCTGACCTGAGGGGCCCAGAACTGAACACAATATTTGCTTTTTTCTATTCTTTTTCTGTTCAGATATATCTGATATTCTGTATTTTCTTCAACCGTTGAACTCGAGGATGTTGTTGCAGGCATAGACTGGGCTTCCTTTCATTATCCACTGAAGTAATTTTCAAATTCATCATCATAAAAAGTCCTTTATTAAAAGGTCTGCAACTGCGCTGTTTAATAAAATAACAATAATAGTTTGTATTCAATGACATCCCCAATGAGGAAAGTGGTGAAGATAACATAGAATATCTAAGGAGACATCACCTTTTACTCAGAAATATTGTGAACTGCTTGAAGGGTGGATATAGGAACTGGATATAGTAAAAAATAGGAAGGAAGATGAGCAAAGAGAGCATGAGAACCAGGAATAAATGAGTTACATCTGACACGACAGCTAAAAATATGAAATATAGATTTCTATGTGCTATAGTTTTCTTTAGTAAAAGAAAACAAAGGTTTTAAAACCTTCCGAAGGAGACATTGAGTGATGCTAAATAACTAAAATTACAGACTCCGTTATCTCTTTAGATTCTTAGTATTCTTGCTATTCTTTTAAACATCTTGTAAATCCAGCCAAATGGGAAGTCCCAATAATTAAAGCGTCACTTTATTGCTGCTGTGTGGTTTACCATAGAGAACGGTTTGGAGACTGCGTCTATGGGCTTCAAGTGGAATATTAAATGATGTTTGGAGCACCAGTGTCACAAAAACCTCAACCTAAATCTTTCCGAAACAGCAAGCCTGTTGTTTTCCCTAATTTCCTATTTTTATGTTGATCTATTTGATCAGATAACAATAAACATTTCTTAGAATCCCATGTTTTCAGTAAACAATATTTGAAGTATTTTTTCCTCAGGTCAAGTCTGAAAGTCCCTTGAATACTTTTTCCATTTGTAAGAGAAACTTTGCCTTCAAGAAAACCAAGACTCTGATTTCTGTTGTGTTACGCGATCCTCTAAGATTTACTCTTTGCCATATTCAAAATTCACCTTGGTGCTGGGACAGCCTGTTCAATTTGTGGCTGAACTTGCACATTCTTGGGATTCAGAGGCTTCTTTCCACTGTTATGACCATGAATATTTTCAAATGTCAAATAACTCCCAGGGAATCTCATTCTGAGATTCTCTACCTCATTCCTTTCTCCTCTTTCCAACACGCTCATCCTTCCAGGCCGGTCATGCAGTGGGAGATATGAATTAATTCCAAGATTCAGGTCTACGGCGTTGCTGGAATTTGCAAGGGAGTATCAGATATTGCACAAAATCTATGTGGAAATGTTGAACGAGTTGTATCACGTATTATTTTAAAAATATGTTTTTACATCTAGGCTATGTTGAGTGGTTTCTGACTGCAACAGGTTAAAAGCAAGTATATTTATCTAGCTAAGCATATAGCGTGAGAGTCTCTTACTGTCTGTATTTAAGAACTGACTGGAATTGGCACATTATTGAGGGAATAGAGTGACTGTCAGCAAGTTTGCTGGTGACACCAAGCTGGGAGGAGTGGTGACACTGGAAGCTGTGCTGCCATCCAGAGACCTGGACAGGCTGGAGAGCTGGGCGGGAAAAATGTAATGAAATAGAACAAGGGCAAGTGTAGAGTCTTGAATGTGGGCAGGAACAACCCCAGGTTCCAGTGTAAGTTGGGGAATGAGCTATTAGAGAGCAGTGTAGGGGAAAGGGACCTGGGGGACCTGGGGACAGCAGGGTGAGCATGAGCCAGCACTGGGCCCTTGTGGCCAGGAAGGCCAATGGTACCTGGGGTGGGTTAGAAGGGGGTGGTCAGTAGGTCAGAGAGGTTCTCCTGCCCCTCTGCTCTGCCCTGGGGAGACCACCCCTGGAATCTTGTGTCCAGTTGTGGCCCCTCAGTTCCAGAAGGACAGGGAACTGCTGCAGAGAGTCCAGCGCAGCCACCAAGATGCTGAAGGGAGTGGAGCATCTCCCGTGTGAGGAAAGGCTGAGGGAGCTGGGGCTCTGGAGCTGGAGAAGAGGAGACTGAGGGGTGACCTCATTAATGTTTACAGATATATAAAGGGTGAGTGTCAGGAGGATGGAGCCAGGCTCTTCTCGGTGACAGTCAAGGATAGGACAAGGGGTAATGGGTTCAAATTGGAACACAGGAGGTTCCACTTAAATCTGAGAAGAAACTTGTTTGGGGTGAGGGTGTCAGAGCCTGGCCCAGGCTGCCCAGGGAGGTTGTGGAGTCTCCTTCTCTGCAGACATTCAAACCCGCCTGGACACCTTCCTGTGGAACCTCAGCTGGGTGTTCCTGCTCCATGGGGGGATTGCACTGGATGAGCTTTCCAGGTCCCTTCCAACCCCTGACATTCTGAGATTCTGTGATTTCTGGGATTCTGTTTTGTTGTCTTGGCTTTTCTTTGTCTCTACAACACTTCCCATAATCCCAGCCAGGAACTGAGTACTAACCTGATTTCTTCTCTTCCTCTTGAGTTGTCAGCTCAGGCCATGTTTGATATTCAGAGGCAGTTCCTTACCTACCTTGGTGGTTGTTTATTGCTTATTATATTTATAAATGTTGTCTCTTTTGAAATCTGAGCTGCCTGTGGGTGGGCAAGTTTGTGGGGATACAACCTATACAATAAGATCTAAACAATATGCTGTAAATCGGGGCTTGATTTTCAGAGTTAATCGTATTTCTGTCAGGAATTTGCAAATGAGATTAATTACCGAAGTTTAATTCTACCGTTATACATGAATGTAAATCTACGAATATATGCGAAGCAGTTAATTTGAATTTGCAGGGTTGTCTTGGTTGTACTTGCAGTACTAAATACTTGTTAGATATTAATCATTGACCCTCTTTACATGAGTTTTTGTGTTGTGTGCAATATTTGAAGTAAAAATTGTGGTGCTTAGCTCTGATGATTTGCTGTTTCAGGTTTCCTTGCTGTTGACTGTGATGAAGTTGATGATGTTGTTGGGACAAGTAACTCAGACCCTGGGACACGCATATTGTGACTCCTTGTGTAGGCAGGGTATGTCAGGTAACTCCTAACTCTGCCCTCTGAGGACAAATTCATTGAAAACCGTGACGTATGAGATGCTGTGGAGGCTTTCAAAGTAAGTGAGACAAATTGGCGGGGTGCGTTTTAAATTCCCCCTCTTGAATGCCTGCTGACGGGATTTTTGAAATTGGTTTTCCTTGAATGGCTCTGGCAGGAAAATTCAATCAACTGAATGTTTGTCGAAAGAGAACACAAAAGTGAAGCGAACATGGTCAAAGCAAATTAATTTCAAAATATGAACAGTTTTCATTAGATAATGCTTTTACGTTATTGCCAATAAGTGATCACCCGGCTATATATTGAGGGTATTAAGAGAACGTTTTTGTTTCATTTTGTGGAAGGCAGTGAACTTTGATAGAATGGAATGGTATATTGAGGGGTTCCAGTCGGGTGGAAGCTGGATAATGTTCTCCCAATCTACAAGAAGGGCAACAGGGATGACCCCGGCAACTACAGGCCTGTCAGCCTCACTTCTGCCAAAATTATGGAAGATTATTATTGAAAAACATCCGAACAACAACGAGCTCATGAGGGAAAGTCTTGCTCGGCAAACTTCATTCTACAACAAGGTTACCCACTTAGTTGACCAAGGGAAGCCTGTTGATGCAATATTTTGGGTTTCAGGAAAGCCTTTGGTATGATGCCTCACAGTCTCCTCCTGGACAAGATGTCCAGCACAAATCTGGATAAACACACAGTGCAGTGGGTGAGCAATTGGCTGATGGGCTGGGCTCAAAGGGTCCTGGTAGATGGGTCATGTTGGGCTGGTGAGCATCACTAGCGGGTTCCACAGGGATCCATCTTAGGGCCACATGTAGATGACTCGGAAGAATACTAAGGAAGTTTACTGATGACATAATATTGGGAGGAGCTGTCGACACTCTAGAGGGCAGAGCGGCCCTACAGAGGGATCTGGACAAATTGGAGAAGTGGGCAGTCACCGACCGCATGAGGTTCACCAAGAGCAAGTGATGGATTTGGCAAGGGAGGGGATTATCCCACTCTGCTCAGCGCTGAGGCGGCCTCACCTGGAGCATTCACTGTGTGCAGGGCTGGGGACACAGGAGAAAAAGGAGATAAAGCTACTGGAGAGTGTCCAGAAGAGGCTATGAAGTTGGTGAAGGGCTTGGAGGGGAAGCCATGCGAGGAGCGGCTGAAATCACTGGGTTTTTTCAGCCTGGAGAAGAGGAGACTGAGGGGAGAGCTCATGGTGGCTGCAGCTTCATCACAAAGGGAGCAGGAGGGGCAGGGCTGAGCTCTTCTCTTTGGTGACCAACAACAGAACCCGAGGGAATGGCAGAAGATGTGCCAGGGAGGGTCAGTTGGACATGAGGAAAAGGTTCTTCACCCAGAGGTGCTGGACACTGAACAGGCTCCCAGGGAGGTGTCACAGCCCCAACCTGACAGTGTTCAAGAAGAGACTGGACAACGTCCTCAGACACACGGGGTGACCTGTGGGGTGTCCTGTGCAGGGACAGGAGTTGGACTCCATGATCCTGGTGGGTCCTTCCAGCTCAGGACATTCTGTGATTCTACGATTCTGTGATTCTACACGTCAGGTGTTCTCAAAATTAAAGATACTTGCACTTTATTGAACCCATCCACTTCACCATCTTCTTTCTGGATGAACAACTTCATAGATCCTAATCCCACAGAGATCACTACTGACCTCGTAGATGTTTTATTAACTTACATTAGCCTACCTGATAAATCATCATTTACATTTTTCTTTTATATTCTACACTGATATTAGACTTCCAATTTTGAAATACCAAATAAAGTTCTGCAGTAACCTTAATAACTTAGATTTCCAATTTTAAAATGCCAAATAAAGTTCTGTAGTAACCTTAATAAAGACAGCAATTATGTTTTCATTATTCCCTCACTGCTTGTTAAGTTTGGTCTAGAGTGTTTTATGGATCTAGAGCGATAAACATTATCTTACTTTGAAAGGTATTCTAAAGTGTTGAGAAAAACATAATTAATTATTGTTATTGGACATGTTCAAGGTTTTAATGTGGGAATGTCAGAGAAACTTAATGATAAGGTTTTTTTTCACTGAATAACTTGTTAGTTTGGAGCTCTGATAATGTCGTGGAGAGTCTTTCATCTGTGGTCATTACCAATACTTAAAAGGGGGTGATAAGAAGGATGGGGACAGACTTTTGAGCAGGGCCTGTTGTGATAGGACAAGGGGTGATGGTTTTAAGCTGAAAGAGGGGAGATTCAGGCCAGACATGAGGAAGAAATTGTTTGTGCTGAGGGTGGTGAGAGCCTGGCCCAGGTTGGGCAGAGAGGTGGTGGCTGAACCATCCCTGGAGACATCCCAGGCCAGGCTGGACGGGGCTCTGAGCAACCTGAGCTGGTGAAGATGTCCCTGCTCATGGCAGGGGATGCACCAGATGACCTTGAGCAGTCCTTTGCAACCCAAACTATTCTATGATTCCTTCTCCTTCCACGTGTAGCTTTAAGTAAAGAAACAGCACAAAATTAGGAACTGTAACTTCCAGGCTCAGGGCTTTCTGTGAATCGCTTGATGTAAAATTTTGCGTATGGGTCCCCATGTTGTATAACTTCTTAGAAAGCTACTTGAACCTCATCAAATCTACTTACCGTGGCGAACTCACACAGCAGTGCCCAGATTGTTCCAGCATGTGACATCTGAAAAGCCTTCACAATCTTTCAAGTCTTCAGGCAACATCTAATTTAAGCATAGCCAAGACCCTTTTGTTGGCTTTGAGGCCACTGGGGTGGTTTGGCCACCTTCATGCTATTAAACCCTCTTTTCTTCCAGAACATTGCAAAGGAATGACCTTTACCTCTTCTGACTCCTGAACCTTGCAGGAATTGCTTGGGAGAGTGCAGAGAACCACCATGAAACCATGTTGAAGATCGTGGAACTGCATAGACCTTTGTGGTCCAACCCATGTGCCTCTGCCACTATGAGTCTGTTCTCACAAACAAAGCTTTAAGGAGTTAATGGTCTTCTTTCAGTTCTTACCATCCAGGTACATTCATGAAAACGCATCAAGCAGGAGAATCCACTGGTGTTTGAGTTCAGGAGAAAATCCCAAACCTGATGTGGTCGCACAGGCTGAGTAACTGGCACAGATTTATAGGCGACCAAGAAGCGATGAGATGGGTTCTTCCAGCTATGGGATTAAACACACACCAACTCTTTTCCAACCTAATTATTTTTCTTGAATACCAGTTGAAATAATACACAGGAGTCCAATTTTTCAAAGATCTTACAATATGAAGTGCTGAGCTCTTCGGAAAATCTGCCATCAGTTCAATGGGACTTATTGAATCATCCTGAAAAACTGTCATTGATTATGTAGTGCCATAAACTGCAGCTGCTTGGAACGCATGTGACAAAAAAAGCGGCACAAAATTGGAGTCCCATTTGCAAAACTATTTCAGCGATAGAAGGATAAAAATACTGTAGGAGCATCGTAGTTTTCTGCAAACTACACATTATAAATGCGTATACTTGAGGTTATATTTACTTCTTTTATTTCGGGGTTTAACTGAGGAAGGAAAACTGTGGGCAGGCACTGAAGTAGAACATGGGGCATTTCGGAAGCAGTGATTGCTGAGCAAACTCATCCGGGAGGAATGGGATGCGATGCGGGCGATATTCCTGTATCCCTCATTCATTACAACTTGTAAAGTCATTACATGTGAGTTGTAAAGGCATGATAGCGGTTCAATGAGTTGTATCATCTCATACCATAACCACATAGCACAATCCTACGCTGAGCTACGGATGAGAGCTCGAGGTGCTTTATCTGCAGCCGTTAATGCAATAATGGTTAAATTCATTACACCCCAATTTATTCAATTACAATGTAAACTCAATATGTCAGTTAATTTCAGTGTATAATAGATCTAAGATTCAAATTTTGTTATTAAGAGCAAAAAAAGACTGGAAGGAATGCTAAATTCCTAAAAAAGATGCAGTTTATTAACTTGAGCTTTATTAGTGAGGAGAAAGGGGAGGAAATTTTAAGAAGATTGGTTCTGCTTTCAAAGGAATGTTTGGATATCGTATTTTATTTTTCTTGGTAAGAAAGGTTAAATTCCCGTTATGTAAGGAAAGTGTGTTAGATGAGGTTCCACAGGAAGGTGTCCAGGCGGGTTTGAATGTCTGCACAGAAGGAGACTCCACAACCTCCCTGGGCAGCCTGGGCCAGGCTCTGACACCCTCACCATGAACAAGTTTCTTCTCAAATATAAGTGGAACCTTTTGTATTCCAGCTTGTACCCATTACCCCTTGTGCTATCATTGGTTGTCACCGAGAAGAGCCTGGCTCCATCCTCCTGACACTCACCCTTTATATATCTGTAAACATTAATGAGGTCACCCCTCAGTCTCCTCTTCTCCAGCTCCAGAGCCCCAGCTCCCTCAGCCTTTCCTCACACGGGAGATGCTCCACTCCCTCCAGCATCTTGGTGGCTGCGCTGGACTCTCTGCAGCAGTTCCCTGTCCTTCTGGAACTGAGGGGCCACAACTGGACACAAGATTCCAGCTGTGGTCTCCCCAGGGCAGAGTAGAGGGGCAGGAGAACCTCTCTGACCTACTGACCACCCCCTTCTAACCCACCCCAGGTCCCATTGGCTTTCCTGGCCACAAGGGCCCAGTGCTGGCTCATGCTCACCCTGCTGTCCCCAGGACCCCCAGGTCCCTTTCCCCTACACTGCTCTCTAATAGCTCATTCCCCAACTTACACTGGAACCTGGGGTTGTTCCTGCCCACATTCAAGACTCTACACTTGCCCTTGTTCTATTTCATTACATTTTCCTGCCCAGCTCTCCAGCCTGTCCAGGTCTCTGATGGCAGCACAGCTTCCAGTGTCAGCCACTCCTCCCAGCTTGGTGTCATCGGACTGGATGATCTTTCAAGGTCCCTTCCAATCCCTAACATTCTGTGATTCTGTGATTCTGTGTTTCACTGTTAGTTATGGAATTGCGTCTGCTAACGGAATAAACATCTGAGTTGGTCACCGGAGTCATGGGGTAGATAAATGTCCCAAAGGTAGGATTCGAATATTTTAAATGAGTACTTTAGAATGAGATGAATCATGTTAGAATTACCAGCCTATATCACTACATGCTTTATTTGTTTATGTCTCTTGCTACCATGGTTTAAAATGTTCATTTTCCAAATGAATTCTAGCTTTCAGCTGAACTTTGTTGCGATTCGTAGGGCTATTCATAGAACTACCTGTAGCATAAAGGAATAAAATCTTCCACGTTTCTTCTTCCACAGTCAATGGAGAGACGGAAAGAACCTCATTCAGAAGGCAGTTCAGAGCACTGACATAGGTTGCTGCCAATTAAACATATGTGAACAATCCCTCCTCAAACTTCTCTACAACTCTACTGGTGTATTCAATAAAACCCTTTCTAACCAAATACTCTTTGTCCATCTGCATCCTTCCTTGTCTTTGCCTCCACAGTTCTGCTCCAGCCCCAGTGACGTGACCCCTGCTATTCCATCTCCAAATTTCCTCCAAGCTTTCCGTACCAATTATATCTAATTGTTCTAAATTGGGTAGTTGTTTAGTGATGCGTATGATGCTCACAAAGGCCAGGTAAAGGCTGCTAAATGTGTTTTCTCTCATTAAACCTGCTGTCTTCGCTCTAAAAATGGTGTTTTAGTAAAGTTCTGGATATAATGTGCTTATTAGTGAATTTTTTGGGAGCACTGAAGGCCATAGTTAGTCCGTCTACTTCACATTCTCAAATTAGGCAATACAATACTTTTAAAGGAGATGCCTTGGACCTCAAAAAGAGGCACCTTGTTCTTCCTATTACCTTGAAAGAAGCTTCATAATCTCCACCAAACGATCCAGTGCTATAAATATGGGTATTCTTGATGTGAGACTTTGCAAATCACTATCGGAATGTGCGAAATCCAGATACCTCCTGACTATATGTGCACACATGTAGTCAATGAAAGTCTTATGTACAGTGAATAAATCATCCGGTGTGTTGAGGGTGATCTCACAGTCTTTTTGTTCCACTCTTCTGTCTTCATCCTGGCTTTGTCTCCCTCAAAAGCCAATGCTGGATGGCCCAAATGTAGGGTAACTCTTCTGAACCTTTCAGCGTTGATTTCAGAAGTGAATAAACTTCATATTAGATGTTCGCATCTCATGGTTCTGGAGGGTTTAAGTCTACTTCTTGAGTGTAGCTTTGCAATGATGCTCTTCTGAGAATGGTTAAGGGTGGTTTAAAAGTGCAATTTTGCTCTCTAAGAGGGCAGGTTTCAAAGCAGAGATGCTTAAAGGTGCCGTGAAACTATCGTTAAGATGCCGTGTAGACAGCAAGCAAGGCTACAACAAAGATACAAACAGTTTAGCGCCTAACCCTGGCACCAGCGAGACCTGTGTGACTTAAGCTCAGGTTTTCTGAACAGCTAAATGCGTCTTCATTCATTTCAAATCCTCTTGCATCTCATCCTGAGTCACTTTTGCGCTTTGGAAGGTACAAAGTGTGAACTGGAAGTTTGCTGTGAAGCGTCTGTTCGGGATGGATCCTTTAATTGTGGGTATGGTTTTGTAGTAGTCAGTGGGTACTTTGGTGTTTGATGGTCACAAATGTAGTTTGAGCCTACAGTCCCGGAGTAGTTTATTTGATATAAGATAAAAGTGAAAAAAAATATTAAGTACAAAATATTTGATGATGTCTTTCTTGTCACTAAAGAAACAGAGTTTCAACCTTAAACTGCAGGAGATGTTCAAGATGAAGTCATAGCAAATTTTTTTACTGGGGTAACTGCTTTCCATTCCATTTTAAAAATTGACTTTCTTAAAATCCCCATCCACTCCAGTTAGAATGAAAGAAGCAATATCACGACGTTGTTTCATAAAGAGGACTAGCGCTTGGGATAATTGCATTTAAGGCTGAGGTGCATTCCTGAAGTGAGACGCATCCATCGTTCTCATCCTGTTCTCATCCTGATTTTTGCCATCAGATTATAGAATGATAGAATCATAGAATGATAGAACCACTTCAGTCGGAAGAGCCCCTCAGGATCACTGAGTCCAATTGTAACCTAAATCCAGCACTAACCCATGTCCCTAAGAACCTCGTCTAAACGCCTTTTCAACCCCTCCAGGGATGGTGACTCCAGCACTGCCCTGGGCAGCCTGTTCCAATGCCCCACAGCCCTTTGGAGAAGAAATTGTTCCCCAGATCCAACTCAACCTCCCCTGGTGCAACTTGAGACCGTTTCCTCTTTGGGTCATAAAACCACAATTCCCTTGTTTCGAAAAGCAAGGCCGTTTGGGCTAACGGCGCTGCCTTCACTGTGCGGAAAGGGGGATATTACTAGAAAAAAAGGTGGATTTTTTGCCTGAAACAGCTTGCGAGGGGAGGCCTGGACCCGTCAAGCTCAGCTGAGCATTAGGTCTGGTCGTTTATCACTGTCAGATGGGTGATGGGGGGAGAAGCGCTGGGCCGTTCCCGTTGGTCCGCTGAGTGACGGCTGACGGGAGCCCAACGCGGCCGAGGGCAGATAATCTGCCATGGAGAGGAACGTGGAGCAGAGAGATATTGTATCACGGCCCGCACGCCGCTTCATGCTCTAAGCTCCTGACATCTTCACAAAAACACAAAGAGATGTCCGTCATGCTTTAAGGGACTGGGGTGTATTGTATGGATGCACTCAAACCGCGCTCTACTGCATCGCCGTGGCTTCATATAGATCCCTTTTATACATAAAACAACGCAGATTAACGGCGTAGTGGAGACATGGAGTCAGGCACAGAAATGATAAGACGATGACTGTGTTCAGGTGTTTGTTTCGCCTCTCAATTTAATTCGCAGGGCTGCGGCGTTATTATTTATTATTTGACACATGCATTATTATTTAAAAAGAGTAAAGGCCACCTTGCCCAGTATAGGCCACTGGGTGGCCTATAAGAGATGGGAAGAATATCTTGTGGGGGAAAACTGCAACTGAAGGCAGAAAAATCTAATCAGTAAGAATTAATACTATTAATACTATTAATGCTAATGCTGCAGTGATTTGTGCAACAGATACTTCCTGTAGGTGCTAATTTAGAGCAGTGCTCTGCAACACGGGCTCCCAAACTGATGTAAAAACATCCTCTTTTGAGAAATTCTTGCTCTACCACCTAATGAAATATTCTGCAACTTTAATTTTGTCAATCTTAAGGTTCTATTGTTTTTCATTTGCGATTATTTTTATTAACAGTGTCTAATTTTGCTATTCATTACAAATCAGATGCATTAACTTAACGGGGGAACATTTTAATTGAGCACTGCTGGAGATTTTCCAATAGATTAACATTACATACTTTTAGCAGATGTCTGAATTAGACATTGTTATTAGACATTGTAATTAATAGAAGTATTACTCAAATTAAAATCTCAGGGCCTTAGACAAATTAAATTGTAGGTGGCTGAGTGATGTTAACTCATTAATAGAGAGTGACTGTTGAATTCCCTCCATTGGGTTTTATTAGCCCAATAAACACCGTTTTCCAAGTAGCTGGAGAGGGATTTGGACGAGCTCTTCGGTATAAGGGAATCAAGACGTTTTACCAGTGATGTTCTTCAAGCCATCATTGTGGTATTGGTATAATATGCATAATAAGACCTTCCTGGGATGTTGTAAAGTTTTAATGGCACATGTTGTTTGGAATTTTTAGATACAAAAATCACAGCAGACTTGCCTTGGATCTTTGATCTTCTTGGCTCTTTGGTCTTCAAATCTTCTTGGATTTTTGTTACTATTTTCATGGAGAATGAATACGAAACTGGCATAAAACAGGACATTTGTGCAAGGAAGAATTAAGGGCTTTAAGGGTATGAATGAGTAGATGGAGGAAAGTATGAGTGTGGCTTTTCTTTGGTGTTGCTTCTCTAAATTAAGTGAAATCAGACAGCCTGGTTGGAATTAATTTGACCCAATAGAGAGGTGTTTATCTGAGCTGACCACTGAAGGATAGAATCAGAGCATCATTTCACTTGGAAGAGCCCCTTGAGATCATCGAGTCCAACCATAACCCAACTCTAGCACTGAACCATGTCCCTAAGAACCTCGTCTAAACGCCTTTCAAACCCCTCCAGGGATGGTGACTCCACCACCTTTGTATTAATTGGGGAGAAAGAGTCACCTATAGGATAAGATTCGTCTCTTCTGTATGTGGATGCCTAAGAGCAGATGAATTGTTCAATACTGAATATTTCTCCCCATTAATCCCCGTGCTTTGTTTTGGGTGAGAGGAACCTTTCCTGGGTCAAGCTCTTCCATATGATATTTCAGAAAAGAACAAAGAAGTTGTACTTAGAGGGATCTCATCAGCCCGAATGGCATGTGCTAGTGCAATATTGAAATATTGTAATATTAGTCAAAGAAATGTATACAGAGGAAATGGTATATATGAGTCTCTCCTCAGGAAAAATAGTTTCAGTTATACCTCTATATATGTAATTAAGGACTTGAAATGGCACTGCTGTACTATTTAGCAACAAATCCATGTCCAGCCATGAATTTCAGAGGGATTTTCCCACTTTGGACATGTATGTGAACAGCTGGCAAAAATGATGTTGAGTCTAATTTTGAGATCATGAATCAATCACAGAATCCCAGAATGTGAGGGGTTGGAAGGGACCTGGAAAGCTCATCCAGTGCAATCCCCCATGGAGCAGGAACACCCAGCTGAGGTTCCACAGGAAGGTGTCCAGGCGGGTTTGAATGTCTGCAGAGAAGGAGACTCCACAACCTCCCTGGGCAGCCTGGGCCAGGCTCTGACACCCTCACCCCAAACAAGTTTCTTCTCAAATATAAGTGGAACCTCCTGTGTTCCAGTTTGTACCCATTACCCCTTGTCCTATCACTGGTTGTCACTGAGAAGAGCCTGGCTCCATCCTCCTGACACTCACCCTTTAGATATCCGTAAACATGAATGAGGTCACCCCTCAGTCTCCTCTTCTCCAAGCTCCAGAGCCCCAGTGTTAAGATACCCTATGGTCATTGGCACAAGACCTGAATGCTCTCAGGTTGAACCCTCAGAAAGTCAGCGTCCTATATCAGAAGTCTCATTTAGGAGGTTATTTATTAACGTGTAAAAGGAAGTTATCAAAAAACCTCACATACTTAGAAGCCATTTGGGGTATTTTACCGCTAGGCCTGCGCTGTTTTCTGTCCCTAGCTTTTCTTTGCATAGGCTAACCTAGAATTTGGCATTTATGTTGCTGATTCACAATCAAGGAGACGTTGAGCCAAGCAGTGCCAGGAATTGAACCACCTGAGATTAAATCCGCAGCCATTATAAGAATTTATTTCTCCTGTTAATCTTCCGTCCTTCCCTCAGGCTGCAGTCCCTGCCCTTTTAGACGGTTTTATTCCATTCTTTTCCTCAAGAAACATGAGGGCACAAGCTCTTCTTCCATAATAAGAACACGGTAATATTCCTGGGGCTACTTTGCATCTCTCTGTGCTTCACTGCAGAATTTCTGCCGGGAGCTTTGTGCTGGTTTTCGTTCTTCATGGCGTACACACAATGTCCCAGTTGAGCATCCGGCTCATGTTTTATTCATGTGCTTATCACCCCTTCTTTGAGATCATTAATAAAGCTGCTAAATAAAGCCAGGCTTAACAAACCTCCTTGCCACACCCCACTGGCCATCCCAACTCTGTTAGACCGTGTTTATCATCACCCTTTGTTTGGATCTCTTGGTTTTCCAGCCTCTCTGACAATATTCTTATCGAGGCTGCTTTAGATAAGGGTTTTGAGTAGGTTTTGGAAAGGCATTGTCTCTAATTCTGAAATAAAGTCTGGTTGTATTTCATCAGCTTCATTCAGTTCCTACACTGACAAGCAGATGCTGCGGGTGCTACCTGAGAAGCGATAACGTTAGAGATGACACGGATGGCTTGTGGTACGTGGATAACTCAATACCACGCTCTGGCCAGGTTTAGGGCTTTTTCTATACATTCAGTGCGTTGCTGATCATTATAGGGAGTCAAAAAAGGTGTTGCTCTGTGCTCTCAAATGAAGGAATACTGACCTGTTCTTTGGCAGAAGAGAATAGTTATTAATCCATATTACTCAAAAGCTCTGCATTGGGTTCCACACAGTAAATGCAACACTATTTTTATTATTTTTATTTGGGTTGCGACATGATGATACAGAATTGACAGGCAGCTGAGATCTCTATAGGTCAGTATGCATTACAGATTCACAGAGCTTTGCAGAGAGATGGGCACTCAAACTCTTGAGAGAAAGGAAGGCATAAAGCCCTGGTATCCATCAGAGTGCCAGAGAGCCCCATTCCCAGAATTAAGAAAGAAAAACCAGCCGTTTCTTTGTTTTGTGTTGGTCCTGACTCGCTAAACCCTTCCTACCGGTTTGAACCTCTGAAATGGGCCTGGTGGGAGAACCCTAAGACGTGAATCCTGACAAGTTCGGTACCTCACAGCGTCCCATGGCACCGTTCGGTGCAGAGGACGCTCTCATGCTTGGGAATGCAAATATCACTAAGTGGAGCATCCCTAAATTATCGGCTGCCTCCTGGGTTATGCAGCAACCTGTCTGGGACTCGGATGAACCGGGTTCAGAAACGGCACAGAAACGCAACCGCTGGATCCATGAGATCCATCCAAATCCCTTTGTGAGTCTTGCTCTTAGTATCTCTGTGTGTCATTTTCCTGCCTATAGAAGGAGGCTCACATCTCCCCCTGTCCCTACCCCTAAGAGTGTTGTGAAGATAAAGACAGGGGATAGCTGGGTGCTGCAGAAGGAGCTTTCTCTGGTTCTCTGCTGTTTCCAAAATCCGCGTTGTCTCCCTCTCTCCTCTTTCTTCACCCTCTTCAAGGCGTTGCAAGTGAGTAACAGCTCAGTGGGGGACTCCTGACCCCCTGTTCAACTGGGAGAGTTTCTGCCGCTTAATATCAAGGCAGAGAACACAGGAACCCTGGGGGGACTGAGGTTGCGGCGTGGGGATGTTGAACCGGGACGACTGGGACGTGCCATGGAGACGCTGGAAATAGACGCTGAGATCATTAACACGCAGTGTTTTCTTTAAAAAGTTAAAACATTCATTCCCTGAAAATCCCACATAATCCTGAATTTCCAATCCAGCTGCCTTGTATCTTTTAAATGGTACCAAAACAAAGAGATCGTGGTTATTGCTTGCACTCAAAGCTGAGCATTGCAATGACCACAGCAAGGAGACTCTTTGGTTGTCCCAAATGTTCCTGTGCACGGGGGGAGAAGCCGATCCCTTCACACCTCGCTCTGTGTGCCTCCAAACATCCCTTTTGCCATTTATCACAGCCACACACCCCGTGACAGCCCCTGTTCACTCAGCAGCTATTAAACCTCTAACGCCTCTCCAGAGCGATCGCTTTCCAAGAGCAATTCGCCTTTTTCGTAGGTTCATCTTGTGGGTTTTTTCTTCCTTGTGGTTTTTTCCATCCTGCCGTTGGGCGTTACATACAAGCAGACCGACTACTGTCAGGTTTCTCATCTATGGAAGGAAACAAGGAGGTAGCTCTGGTTGTGCTGATGAGGATCTCCCACCTCTTTAAGGGAGAATACCACAGAAATGGTGAGCCAAGTTGTCCAAAAGGGTCAAAAATGATGGCTGGTGTCTCGGCGTGATCAGAGGTGACATTCATGACATTCAGCTGGTGCAGGAAGAGTGGTTGGCAGTGAAGTCTTGATCAGGAGGACCTTGAAGGTAGACAAGCAAGTTCTATTCGTGAGATAAAGAAGCAAGGAGAGTGACATTGTCAAACCGATTGACTGGAACAGTGTGATTTGCAGGTATATTCTTGGGGATGTTGCTCCTTGGAAAGTGTATTTTAGCAATCAAGGGGGGAGATAATGAGAACCTAGACAACAATTTAGATGTACATGGCCTCAAGTTGCACCAAGCAGGTTTAGATTGGATATTTGGAACAATTTCTTCATGGAAAGGGCTGTTGGGCATTGGAACAGGCTGCCATGGGCAATAGTGGCGTCACCATCCCTGGAGGGGCTTAAAATGCATTTAGATGAGGTTCTTAGGGACATGGGTTAGTGCTGGGGTTGGGTTTTGGTTGAACTCAATGATCCTGAGGGTCTCTTCCAACTGAAATGACTCCATGATTCTATAGTGGAGCCGTATGGTAGGGGTATTAGGAAGATAAAATCCTGAACGTTTGAATAATGCGTATCTTCTTAGAAGGAGAAATTGTATTTGTATTGCATGTTTAATTTTTCAGTGTAGGTGATGTCCACTTTTCTGATCTCCCAACAGGTGGGCTAAAATGTATAGCTTTTAAAAATGAAAACTGAGATTTTTATATTATGTTGTAACTCCATGAGTTAGATTTTTGGGAAGTGAAATGATGTGACAATCCCCAAAATACCGCAAGAGTAGACTGCTGTGTGTACCTAATATGTTTCTGTGTATGTTACCTGGCTGAGCTGGGTGAACACATTCATTAGATGTCTGTTAGCCCAGCATAGCAGCAAAACAGCTTGTGAGACAAACCACCTTCTACCCTGTTTTCCCAAAAATAAGAGAGGGTCTTATATTAATTCATGCTCCAGAAGATGCTTGCTTTTTGACATGTATAGCTGCCTGGACACTATTTACATTGACTTTTTAATGAACTGTAACTAGGGCTTATTTTTGGAGTAGGGCTTATATTTCGAGCGTCCTCAAAAATCCTGAAAAATCATAATAGGGCTTATTTTTGGGGTAGGTCTCTTTTTTGGGATAGGGCTTATATTTCGAGCATTCTCAAAAATCCTGAAATATCATAATAGGGCTTATTTTTGGGGTAGATCTTAATTTTGGGGAAACAGGGTGGATAGGATTGTTATTTTCCTCTGCTACCGTTTCCTTTGCTATTTTGATTGTATGTTTTACTGTTAACATTTGTCCTTGTTCATAACCCAGAATGTCCATTAGTGTCAAGGCCATATTTTAATGAATGTGGGTGTATGCACAGGTACATATAATCCCCCCCAGTGAATAGATCATAAATCTCAGTGGTATTACCGCAGGTGATATAGGTGGAGTTTTCTTATAATCAGTGCTCAGAAACTGACATTTTGAAATATGATTCATTTTATCCTGAAGAAAACATTCAAAATATGTCAGATGAATCAGCATACAAGTGTCTGGTTCCTTCCTGAGTACAGAAGGATCCAAGGCTGAGTGCTCAGATGGAGATATCCATTGGGGATGACTAAAGCCAAGTGGCATGAATCCCAATTTAAGCATATTTAATTTAACCTTAATGTGTCTACTGCAGAACTCAAACACTTGGCCTAGAGAATCAGACAATGTCACGCAGCACACATGGGTACAGTCGTAGAATCACAGGATGTCGTGAGCTGGAAGGACAAGGATCATGGAGTCCAACTGCTGTGCCTGCACAGGACACCCCATAGGTCACCGCGTGTGTCTGAGGATGTTGTCCAGTCTCTTCTTGAACACTGTCAGGTTGGGGCTGTGACACCTCCCTGGGAGCCTGTTCAGTGTCCAGCACCTCTGGGTGAAGAACCTTTTCCTCATGTCCAACCTAAACCTCCGCTGGCGCATCTTCTGCTATTCCCCCAGGGATCAGGACACGAGCAGCATTTGTCTGGCTCTTGTGAATTTTCTATGCATAATGCTATGTGGCTTTGTCTCCTTGAAAACAAAAGGTGTTTTATTGTCGTTTGTAGGATATTTTCCTCCAAACCCATCCTTCAAATATATCCCCGATCCTCACATTTCACCCCCACATCCCGCCGTCCTCTGTCCCAGGGGCCACGCACCCACCACCCACCTCCCGTAGGGACATCAGGTCTTATTCAGAGCCCTCCAGCCAGCTTGCCCCTCGCCCTATGCCTGCTCCTGTCATCCCCATCGCACACATGGTCTCTGACCTTGCGATCCGTCCGCCCTCCCACGCCGAGCATCCTTCTCCGTGGTCCAGCGCTGCACGCTGCTTCCCATCAACACGGCTGCAAACCCGGCAGTCGGACACCGCAAAATCGCTATTCCCCCTCCTCTGCCCTCTTCTAAGAAATGAATTCATTTTCATTTTCAAGAATTTATTTTGTTTTTTGAGGAGTCCCCGTGTTTTGGGGTCCGAACCGACACGTTGTGCCAGGACGCATCACATTGTGTAGCGTCAATGGGTTTCTGTGTAGCGATGTGTTTGATAGAATGGATGCAGCAGAACACAGCGTGCCGCGTTGTGAGACATCATCTCCAGAGTACATTTCATTTTCCGCCACCACTCTTCCCTTCCTGACCGATTTTAATAAGCAACGTTATTTATTCTTCAACAAAATTGGTAATTAATATTTTCCATTGAATGATACCGCGCTTTTTTGGAAACCACCACGTGAGAACAATAGCACAGTTACTACAAATAGTAGAATTACCGTTACGTAGCTGACCTCTCTTTTTAATTGGTAATGAATTGATGGCAGAAATGGCTGAGATTGAGCAGCGATGTCCCTGTGTTGAAAATACCCTTCGCTGGGCAAAATGGTTGGGAATAAAACACTTTGGGTCTTGTCCGATGTGACGTTAGATTTTGTTATTACGTGGGAGCTTGCGGAACGGATGGTTCTGGTCGTTCAGCTAGACCTGAAATTAACAAAGAGCTGCTGTGTCATCACCAACCATGAAGAATTTATGGACTAAATTCTGCCATAAATTACACATTTAATACCAGTATTAGCTCGGCAGAGGCCTGAAGTAGAGCAGCCCTTTCCCTCTTGAGCCAAGCCTGCCCCGGTGAAGCTAGAATTTAATGGATTTTTCCATTGAGTCGCTTTTTGAAATCCCCAAAATGATGCAGAGAGGCTCCATCTTCAGGGACAAGGTGATTTTAGAGAGTTTAGATTGGCAATGAGGGGATTTAGCAGGTAATTCACGTTCCTATCTACAAGCTTTCTTATCAGCGACTCTTCCCCCTCCTTTCCAGGTCATTGTGAAACCACCTCAAAAGCATTTTCTGGTATCCAAGAGAACTTGGGAGAGGGGGTGGATAAAAATAAGGTGGAAGATTTCACCTCTGTGAAGAAGTAAGGGTCTGTTTCACAATTACTGAAACAATCCTTGTACAATTTATAAAACCCTTATATATGATAATTCGGTATATCGTACATGCATAACTCCTCTTGGTGTAAACATCAAATACCACGTTAGAGAACGAAACCATTTTGTAAAGGAAGTATGGGTTACGCAATAGGTAGATGGTGAAAAGTTTCGCATTGGTGCTTTTGTCTGAAAGAACGATCAAGATTACTCCTGGAATAACTGTTTTAATTAAACTATCAGCTGTGCCTACGGAGAACAATGGGCCAGACAATTCTGGTTCTGTGACAACGGGGCTTTCAAACCAGAATTTAGTCAACTTTCAGTCAGAAAGAGAGAAAGAGAGAAAGAGAGAAAGAAAGAGAGAAAGAGAGAAAGAAAGAGAGAAAGAGCGAAAAGGAGAAAGAAAGAGAGAAAGAGAGAGAGAGAAGGAGAGAAAGAAAGAGAGAAAGAGAGAGAAAGAAGGAAAGAGAGAAAGAGAGAGAAAGAAAGAGAGAAAGAGAGGAAGAGAGAGAAAGAAAGAGAGAAAGAGAGGAAGAGAGAGAAAGAAAGAGAGAAAGAGAGAGAGAAAGAAAGAGAAAGAGAGAAAGAAAGAGAGAAAGAGAGAAAGAGAGAAAGAAAGAAAGAAATAGAAAAAGAAAGAAAATCACCTGAACTCAAACTACAGGTTTCTGTTCACAAAATACTTTCAAGGGAGAAAACCAAGAGATTTGCTCAGTACGTGCGCGATTTCAATTCCTGTAGCACAGAAACTGGTGAGGAATAGACCAGGCCAAATGAAGAACACCGGCTTGCCTTGCAAATACTCTGCAATAGATATTTTTCATTAAGAGGGAGGCAAAGCACAGTGCCGGTCTCAGCCGGCATCACACATTTCTCAAAAGTCAATGAGGGGGGAAATCAGGGTTACGTGCAGTTGGGGCAAGAGGTGCCGTGAAGTCAGTTGTGTGCATTTAGGAAGATTAAATGCTCGGTGCCACCCAAGCCAAGAAAGGGGTTTTAGGAAGGAAATTGTTGGGATTACTTCCAGAGTGGGAGTAATAAGACCAGTGCCGTCCAAGGTTTTGACCTCGTTAGCTATAGCTGGTATTACTCAAATGATCTACAGCCATCTGAGATGAGCAAACAGTCAGAAAAATTATGAAACATCACGCAAGATCAAATAAACTAACCCTGCTCTGGGCCCGAGAGCTGCCTTCGTTTAAAGAGTCAATGACATACATGATGTATGAAGTAGTTACCATTTCCAACGGTGAGGCTTCCAATATATTAAAATGAAAATTAAACTTTTAGAGGTGAGATGGGCTTGAATGAAAGTCATATTTTCAGGGGTCTCAAATTGTCTTTCAGTGCCTTCAGACTTTTGTTGAAAAGATCTCAGCCAGATAAAATGATTCATTTGCTTGTCATGCATATTTGTTTCACAATTTTTCCAGTATTCCCTTCCCCTTGCCTTGATGCACTGAATGACACCAAGTTGGGAGGGAGTGTTGACCTGCTAGAAGGCAGGAGGGCTTTGCAGAGGGATCTGGATAGACTGGAAAAATGGGCTCATTCCAATGGGATGAAGTTCAACAAGGCCAAGTGCCGGGTCCTGCACTTTGGCCACAACAACCCCCTGCAGCGCTCCAGGCTGGCACAGAGTGGCTGGAGAGCAGTCAGGCAGAAAGGGACCTGGGGGGACTCATGGACAGGAAGCTCCACATGAACCAACAGTGTGCCCAGGTGGCCAAGAAGGCCAATGGTCTCCTGTCCTGTATCCAAACCAGTGTGGTCAGCAGGACAAGGGCAGTGATCCTTCCCCTGTACTCTGCATTGGGGAGGCCACACCTGGAGTATTGTGTTCAGTTCTGGGCCCCTCAGCTCAGGAAAGAGATTGAAGTGCTGGAGCGGGTCCAGAGAAGAGCAACAAGACTGGGGAAGGGACTTGAACACAAGCCCTATGGGGAGAGGCTGAGGGAGCTGGGCTTGTTCAGTCTGGAGCAGAGGAGGCTTAGAGGTGAGCTCAGCACTCTCTAGAACGACCTGAAGGGCAGTTCTAGCCAGGGGGGATTGGGCTCTTCTCCCAGGCAGTCAGCAATAGGACAAGGGGCATGGGCTTCAACTCTGCCAGGGGAAACTGAGGCTGGAGATGAGAAAGCAATTCTGTGCAGAGAGAGTGGTCAGCATTGGAATGGCTGCCCAGGGAGGTGCTGGACTCACCGGCCCTGGAGGTTTTGAAACTGAGATTGGCCATGGCACTTAGTGCCATGATCTGGTCAATGGACTGAAGCTGGACCAAGGGTTGGACTTGAGGATCTCTGAGGTCTTTTCCAACCCAGTCCATTCTGTGATTCTGTGAAATAGTTTAAAAAAAAATTAAAAGGGCTTTCAGAAAACATACATTCAACCTTAGAAAGAAAGTAACAACACATAAGGATAAAAAGCCTCTCAACAAGCAGACTGGTCAAAGACAATTGCGATTTGCCACTTCTTACTGAACCGTTTTTCTTGTGAAAATGTAAGTTTTCAGTCTCACCCACAAACTGGATTGAGTAGCTCCAGAAAATCAGAAATACTTTAGCCCCGTGGAATTAGGAGAAAATTAGAAGGACTTTAACTTGCCAGCAGAAAGAAGAAATGACTTTTCCAAGCTTGTCATCATTCCAGAGACAAGGCCTTTGAATAAGGGAGATAAAACTCATTGTTACAGAGACAGGTGAAGATTCTCAGTGAACACTGAACTGGCTCTGGGAAGTTGAGTGTCACCCTAATACCATCAATATTTACAGGGTTAATCCTTCAGTGGAAAATAACAGCGCTCAGGCACTTGGAAACACAGAATGGGGAGGACATGGATGTCTTCATGTCACCTTCTTGATCTTCAGGGTTTCAACACAAAGCCAATCACGAAGGAATACAACTGTACTTGTTTTATTGATATTCAAGCTGTCAGCATCTTCATGAATGTAAATTCACAATCAAACACCAGGGGACTGTGTCTCAAAACTGCCAACTTTCACTCGCTTCTATATCTGTGAAACAGCATAATATGTATAAAAAGATAATCAAAGTTGCTAAAGAGGTCCTCGATATTCCTTTGGCGTTGTTCAATCCTTGCAGCCTGTGGCTCGATAGCTTCTGACACAGTCCTACAATTGCCCTTTGCTAAAGATTCACTAAATCCAAGTGAAGTTCTGTCCGCACATGGATTAGGTTATATCTGGACTAATAAACTATTAAAATAAACCATTCATAGCTTTAAACCCTTTGAGGGACTGTTAATGAGCCTCGCTGAAATCGTGTTGGATCCTATCGTGACAAATGTTGGATCCTATCCTATCCTACCAATGTGAATAATCAACCTGTTCTCTGGCCCATTGAAATGCATTGGTATACACTTCTCTTCACAGTTCCCTGTGTATCGATGGGATTGCAGCAGTTACAGACAAATTTAACAACAAAAGACGTTCCAATGATAAAGTTTTATAAAAAATATCTCCTTTGAAACACAAATTCTCTATTTGTGGACGCAAATGAAGCTGCTTAAAAATATTTGGCTTTCATGCTGATCCAGCAATGAGAGAAAATCAGACATGTTCTGCTCTCAAAATATTCAGTCTCGAGCAATCACGGCAAAGGTTAATTTTTAATATTAGAAAGAGGTTCATATGTTCTTCATATTTATCTTGATTTTTAAACCATCAGGGAATATTTAGACCACATATCCAAACTTGTTCTACCAGAGCGGGCAGAAAGTTATTATTTTTCAGTGCAAACTGAGATTCTCACATAATCAAATTAATCCAGGAGCAGGGGTCATATTTATACACAAGGACTGTTCATTTTCCATGGTGAGCACAGCCGGGAGTTGAATTGAAAAGAGCTGATTAACGAATTACCACAAGCCTCCTCCATCTCCCACCAGCACAAACATGACGGGTACGGGGTGCAAGGGAGGAACCTCCTAAAGCAAATCAACCGCTGTTTGAACAACTCCATTCCCCTTTTTATGTTGTTTGCCTTAAACATCTTTTCCTACACTTTACATCGTGCCACCAGATTGTTCTCTCCATTGGCTACACCAAAGCGGTGGAAATTTCAGACAAATAACAATCATAATATCTATCACAAGAGTTGCACTGAAGGAACATAAAAGTCCTGTTGTGGGACTCCAGTGGGTCCATGGATTCCCTGATGGAGGGCATGGGAACAGAAATCAGCCTTGATTAAGGCCTTGATTAAGGCCTACCCATGAGAAAGATGGGAGTAACGGGGTATCCGGAGATGTTAAGGATGTACCCGTGAGAGGGAAGGGAGTAAAAGAGTAACACTGATAATGGCAAAAACAGCCAATGAGATGTTACTGCTGTAACTTGTAACCAATAGTGAAGAGACACATGAATTGGTAAAACTGTATAAAAACGCACTTGCGGCAATAAACGGCATCTCCTACTTTCATCCTGGAAGAACTTGGTCCGTGTCATTCGTCTGTCTCAGCCACGACACCCTGTTGACTTTCCAGGGTATACGGTCTGTACGTATAATATTTAGTGTAGCTGACATATTCATTTTAACCAACATTTTGGAGGCAATAAAAGGACATCAAACTGAGTGTGGAAAAGCCTGATTTCATCTGTATAGACAGGGGTGAAGAAAAACGTTCAGCAGTGAACAAGCAAGTTAAACGCCTCCTAAATTTTGGATGTGAGAGGAACGTGTCACTCACAGTCACAACTCCACTGCTCCAAAGCGAAGCAATGGAAAGTAGAATGACAGACGCCATTCGAGAACCCATAACGTGGAGACAGACTGATGGCTTTTCACTGCCACCTACGCCGCTATGTTCTTCTATTTGAAAATTCATTGAATTTTTAAGTTCATTGAGTTTTTGAAGTTGCACTTTGTTGTCGGAGTTTGTCTGCTCCAAAAAGACCATGAGATGACTATTTAACCATCGAACCATTTCATTTAACTGGCACATGTCAACTAGATACCCATACATATCCTTTAATGTAACTACATTTAAGTCCACAGGCAGCACTTAATTAACAATATACATTCCCATCGGGCTGTGGAATTACAAGACAGTTTCAAATGTGTTATTCACATGTTCAAGATTAAATTCACTCAATATCTTTAAAACTCCATTTTGGGTTATTAACATGTTTTCTGATGAAAGCTTCATTGCACTTAATTCACTCGGCTTAGAAAACAGGGATGTGAACTTCATTGGATTTGTGCCTAAAATGAGTAAATGACCTGATCCTAAAAAATTCTGGGCTTCCAGAGCTTCTGTTAACTTGAATTAAGGTCGCAACTGCACTAGTACTTTTGAAAAAAACAAGTCATTCATTTATATACCTCAATATGAACCTTGAAGCCTGACTTTTTAAACTGAAGAAGGTTGGCTTTTCACAGATTCCCAGAATGTCAGGGGTTGGAAGGGACCTGGAAAGCTCATCCAGTGCAATCCCCCCATGGAGCAGGAACACCCAGCTGAGGTTCCACAGGAAGGTGTCCAGGCGGGTTTGAATGTCTGCAGAGAAGGAGACTCCACAGCCTCTCTGGGCAGCCTGGGCCAGGCTCTGACACCCTCACCCCCAACAAGTTTCTTCTCAGATTTAAGTGGAACTTCCTGTGTTCCAGTTTGCACCCATTGCCCCTTGTCCTGTCACTGGTTGTCACCCAGAAGAGCCTGGCTCCATCCTCCTGACACTCCCCCTTTCCATATTGATCCCCAGGAATGAGTCCCCCCTCAGTCTCCTCTTCTCCAGCTCCAGAGCCCCAGCTCCCTCAGCCTTTCCTCACACGGGAGATGCTCCACTCCCTTCAGCATCTTGGTGGCTGCGCTGGACTCTCTGCAGCAGTTCCCTGTCCTTCTGGAACTGAGGGGCCACAACTGGACACAAGATTCCAGGTGTGGTCTCCCCAGGGCAGAGCAGAGGGGCAGGAGAACCTCTCTGACCTACTGACCACCTCTCTTCTAATCCACCTCAGGATGCCACTGACAAGTGTTCAACAAAGTGAATGAGTCACCATCCCCAGGACCCCCAGGTCCCTTTCCCCTACACTGCTCTCTAATAGCTCATTCCCCAACTTACACTGGAACCTGGGGTTGTTCCTGCCCACATTCAAGACTCTACACTTGCCCTTGTTCTATTTCATTACATTTTCCCACCCAACTCTCCAGCCTGTCCAGGTCTCTGATGGCAGCACAGCTTCCAGTGTCAGCCACTCCTCCCAGCTTGGTGTCACCAGCAAACTTGCTGACAGTCACTCTATTCCCTCATCCAAGTCATTGATGAGTATATTGAATAATACCAGCCCCAGTACTGACCCTTGAGCACTCCACTAGATCCAGGTCTCAACTGAACTCTGCCCATTGACCACAACTCTCTGGCTTCTTCCCTTCAGCCAGTTCACATCCACCTCTCTACCCAATCATCCAGACCACACTCCCTCAGTTTAGCAATTAAGTTTGATCTGTTACAGTGATTTCCAACGGTGGCAGTAATTTCATAGTGTTTAAACCATCCAAGGTGTGACAAACTCTGTCCGGTCTGTCATGAATGTACATGGCATTGGAGTATGTTGGATAAATATTCATTTTAGTGACCATTGCTGGTTGTATTGGGTGTAAATGTCCAGGTTTTGGTAGCGGGAGGGTTGCAGGGCTGGTCTCTGTGAGGAGAGGCCGGTTCCCGCCATTTCCAGCCGCCTCAGTGTTGGCCGAACCTGTCAGCAATGCTGCTGTTACTACTGGCAAAATATATATATTATAAGAAAGGGCAAAACATGGCGCAACAGTGAGTTATGAGAAAAAAAGTGTGACAAAGAGCCCCGTGAGGCCGAAGGTAGGAATCGGGGATTGAGTGAAGTTTCTTCCCTAGGAAAAGGGGAGGTGGGGGGAATGCATTCTTTTAATTTGTCATTGTTTCTCACTTTCCAAACACATTATAATTGGCAATAAATTAAATTAATTTTCCCCAAGTCGAGTCTGGTGTGCCTGTGATGGTAATTGGTAAGGGATCTCCCTATATTTTACCTCAACTTATGAGCTTTTCCATCTTATTTTCTCCCACCGTCCTCTTGATGGGGGGAATGAGGCCGCAGCTGGGTGGGCATCAGGCAGCAAACCAAGGTCAAATCACCACACTTGTGCAGAAATTGCGCATAGTTCTTGCTTGATCATATAAAAAAGCTTGTGGCTGAGCACCAACACCTCCTAGCAACAGAGAATTAGGATTTCTTGGCAGTGATTGCTACTGAATATCGCTCTGTACTGTGTGTGTCACATTAGTATTGTCTGGCTTGTCTTAACCACTAAACTGAAGTGCATCTCCAGATTGTATCCTGATGAATTCAACAAGGGCAAGTGCAGGATCCTGCAGCTGAGGCGGAACAACCCCAGGCACCAGCACAGGTTGGGGTTGAGCTGCTGGAAAGCAGCTCTGCAGAGAAGGACCTGGGAGTTCTGGGGGACAACAGGGTGACCGTGAGCCAACAATGTGCCCTGTGGCCAAGAGGCCAATGGGACCTGGGGTGCATGAGGAAGAGTGTGAGCAGCAGGTGGAGGGAGGTTGTTCCTCCCCCTCTGGTCTGCCCTGGGGAGGCCCCATCTGCAGTTTGGGTCCAGTTCTGGGCTCCCCAGTTGAAGAAGGACAAGGAATTACTGGAGGGAGTCCAGGGAGGGACACAAAGATGCTGAGGGGTCTGGAGCATCTTTGTGATGAGGAGACTGAGAGAGCTGGGGCTGTTGAGCTGGAGAAGAGAAGCTGAGAGGGATGTGATCAATGGGATCAATATCTCAGGGTGGGTGTCAGAGGATGGACCAGACTCTGTTCAGTGGTGCCCAACGCCAGGGTGAGGGGCAACGGGCACAGACTGAAACACAGGAGGCTCCATGTGAACATGAGCAGAAACTTCTTTGCTGGGAGGTGCCAGAGCCTGGCCCAGGCTGCCCAGAGCGGGTGTGGAGTCTCCTACTCTGAGACATTCAAACCCGCCTGGACCCACCTGTGTGATCTGCTCTGGTGACCCTGTGTGAGCAGCTGGGTTGGACCTCTACAGAGGTCCCTTCAACCCCAACCAGTCCGTGATTCTGCAATTCTGTGACTTGTGGACAGTATTTTGTAAAAACAGTCTCAGAGAGTTTGAAGTTCCAGTTATTAATGGACTATACAAGTCAGTTTTCATAAATCAGACTTCAGTTTTTAATAGAACTGTAAGAAAAATAAAAACAGTTGGTTTTATGCAAAGTGTATCTTGTATTACATTTTCACTTCTTTTTTCTTCTAGATAAACATCATGTCAATGGAAACAGAACGGCAGAACCTTTCCCAGAGGGGACACAGATGGCTGTATTTGGTAAGACATCAGTTTTAAAATAAAAGCTCTAAGCTCTATAGTGCTCCTGCATGCCAAAAGTCTGAATTTCAGCCTGAGTCCTTGGAGTTTTAGGATCTGGGCTGCTATTGCCATTTTCTAATCACTACAATTAGCTAAAATCACTGATAATTTTGGAAGACGTCCATACCCCAAAAGAAGCACACTAAAAGTATTTTTCTGAACTATACAAACAGCAAATTTATACCTATTTTGTTGCATAATAATTCCAAATTAGTAGCGTTTTATGGATGATAAATCTTGTAAAATCATTCATTAGTTTAAACAAAACTCTGTAGATGATCTGTGGTTCTCCAGACCTTGCAAGGAACTCAGGCTATTGGGTTGAAGGATTTATTTACTGTACTTGCAGAGTTGTTACCATTTACATGGCCCAAACCACACCTGCTGTTTCGTACTTTACTTTGTGAATAGGTGCCAATAGAACTGGAAAAGTGGCCAGTTGTAAATGAGAAGATGCTTAATTTCATTGTATCTAAGCTATTTTCCATGAAAATGTCATTCTTTAAAGCCTCTTGTAAAACCTGAAATTGTCTGGAGAAATGAACTCTTTCTGGAAGAAACGAACATCGTAAAATAGATCAGAATCCCCAGCTTTTTACCAAGATATGCACCTTACCCAAATCTGGGAATCATCAGAGCTGTAATTTCAGCATCTGCTGATGTCAGTCCTAAAGGGCAGGCCTATGGCATTTATTAGGAAAAAAAAAAGTGAATTTCTAAAACTTACAGATAATTAAAAATTTCCTAACCCTGTTTTGAAACATAAGATTGGATTGTTTAAAAAGGATGTAATTCTCTGTTAACTTCTACAGGATGGCACAAATGTAAATTACGAAGTTATTGTATCGTATTAGGTGTTTATCTATCATTGGTTGTCACCAAGAAGAGCCTGGCTCCATCCTCCTGACACTCACCCTTTGTATATCTGTAAACATGAATGAGTCCCCCCTCAGTCTCCTCTTCTCCAGCTCCAGAGCCCCAGCTCCCTCAGCCTTTCCTCACACGGGAGATGCTCCACTCCCTTCAGCATCTTGGTGGCTGCGCTGGACTCTCTGCAGCAGTTCCCTGTCCTTCTGGAACTGAGGGGCCACAACTGGACACAAGATTCCAGGTGTGGTCTCCCCAGGGCAGAGCAGAGGGGCAGGAGAACCTCTCTGACCTACTGACCACCCCCTTCTAACCCACCCCAGGTACCATTGGCCTTCCTGGCCACAAGGGCCCAGTGCTGGCTCATGCTCACCCTGCTGTCCCCAGGACCCCCAGGTCCCTTTCCCCTACACTGCTCTCTAATAGCTCATTCCCCAACTTATATTGGAACCTGGATTCCAATATATTGGGGGTTCAGTGAGCAAGCATTTGGAATTGTAGACTTGTATGGAGCGTTTCTGAGACAGGTACTAAACACATTTCACATTCCAGTGAGTGATAGATGGAATTTATTAATAGCCACAGTGAAAACTACCAAGGGAATCTGCGTATCATTGTGTCTTCAGATACGAATGGGACAGGTAGTGTGGTACCTAACCAGAAAGCAGCCTATGTCAATATGGCTTTTTTTCCATTATTGAGCTTAGCAGTGGTGACCTGGTCTAATTCAGAAAAAGCAAAGGTGTAGCGTAAATATCTCAAAACGCTGAGCAGTGCCTAAAACTTCTTCTGTAGTAACAGTTTCCAAATCTGTCCGGAATTAATTGTTTATTTTCATCTGGTTTCAATTCTGTTTCGTTCACATCTGAAATACTTCGCAATCCTGTGTGGAATGCAAAGTGCTACGTTATCCATGGGCACTAATTTATTACTCCAAAACTTATCTTTTCCACCAATCTTTGCAAAAAGAATATAGTAAGTGTTAACTTTCCTGTGGAGCTGATGTTTCAGTAGTTACCCTGGGTGAAAAGAAATGGTTTGTGGCTGTCGCCCTTCAGTTACGCTCATGATTTCCTCAAGTTCCTTTAATCCACTATTGTCTTTCTGCCAGTATTCCCTTGTCTGTGGATTTTGGGAATGTACAAAAATTCTTGGAGCGGAGGCATGAGAGATTGTTCGATAATCTTTTTTGGAGCTAGTGGAAAATGGTTGTGTATTCCTGTATCCAAAATAGCAGGTCAGCAGGACAAGGGCAGTGATCCTTCCCCTGTACTCTGCACTGGGGAGGCCACACCTGGAGTATTGTGGTCAGTTCTGGGCCCCTCAGCTCAGGAAAGAGATTGAAGTGCTGGAGCGGGTCCAGAGAAGAGCAACAAGACTGGGGAAGGGACTTGAGCACAAGCCCTATGGGGAGAGGCTGAGGGAGCTGGGCTTGTTCAGTCTGGAGAAGAGGAGGCTTAGAGGTGAGCTCAGCACTCTCTAGAACGACCTGAAGGGCAGTTCTAGCCAGGGGGGATTGGGCTCTTCTCCCAGGCAGTCAGCAATAGGACAAGGGGGCATGGGCTTCAACTCTGCCAGGGGAAATTGAGGCTGGAGATGAGAAAGCAATTCTGTGCAGAGAGAGTGGTCAGCATTGGAATGGCTGCCCAGGGAGGTGCTGGACTCACCGGCCCTGGAGGTTTTGAAACTGAGATTGGCCATGGCACTTAGTGCCATGATCTGGTCAATGGACTGAAGTTGGACCAAGGGTTGGACTCGATGATCTCTGAGGTCTTTTCCAACCCAGTCCATTCTGTGATTCTGTGATTACCTTTTGAGTTTTAAGGTTAAGATGGATGTAGAGATTCTTCCTTGGATTTCTTACAGCAGACACAGTGAGTTCTGGTACAATCTGATACGGATTCACTATTTAATTTATTTAAAGCTCCTCTGTTTCCTCCGCGACGGTCAGATTGGTTTCTCAGTGGTTGTGGTGGGTGTTTGCGTGAGTGCTGCTATTCGTTATATCACTGTTGATTCTACGTAATTCGTAAGATTTCATAGAAAGTAATATCCTACCTGCAGGTTTTCATTGGAAGAGCGCAAAATCCTATTAACCAGCCTATTTTGAATCATTCCCGAGAAGCTGTGTTATATTCCTATCAAGCCTGGTAACTCTGATCATTTTTAAATTGCCCTGGCTTTGCCACAAGCCTGCGATTGCAAATGCTGGGATAGGTGGTGAAAACTCCTGCTGCTGCCATCTGTGCTGTGAATGAATGAAAAACCTACATGTTCTTAGGTTTACTATTAGACCTGAAATAGAAGAGTATACAAACATGACTCTGATGATAATTGTTGGCATTTGTTGGCGTCGGCATCCCATGCTGCTGTGTGGCGTAGCAAAACGGAGCTGTGCTTCACTTTGGCTACGTCCGAGGTGGAATGGGAAGCACTCCAAGAAGACATTAATTACCTGTTAGCAATTATTCTCCTCATCCTATCCATGTAAGCGAGGGAGAAGAAACCCAGCCAATAATTTGTGTAAGTCAAACCTCTGGTTCCATCTTAGCAAGAAAGGGCTTCTCAAACCTCATCTCTAGAACCATCTGTTGATGCTTGAACTGGGATTGCACTGGGATAAGTCTCAAAGAGCGGTAGTTACTAAGAATTAATCCCTTAAAAATATCTACCAAAGCTAAAAGATGATAAATAAACATGATTTTATAGATACAGCTTACTTGCAGTGAATTTTCTTATTGCTTCGATAGTTTTTGGTTCACCACTAAAAATAACGACGTAAAAGGTAATGGTGGGTTGTAAACACTCATCCTTTTTACCCGCTTGCAAAATGCAGTTAGATTGCATTACATCTTCTGCAAAAACCCCTCCTTGGAGATGCTCTTATTAACGCTGCGTTGTTTACTTTACGATACGGCTTCTTGTTTTGCTCAAGGTACAGGGTGAATGAACACTGGTCATTGTTCCCACCCCTTTCCCATTTCCAACAGAACCTGGCAGTTTTCGAAAGACTATTTAAATGATCTTGAGATTCTCGGGTTGTCTGTTTAGCGTCGTTCAGCTGCAGATACACCTATTGAGATACGTCTATTGTTCATTAGAATAAAAAGATGCGTCCTTGTTTCTACAATGATGGAAAAAGTTGATCTCAAGGGTGAGGGTGACTCTTTAATGGAAATGTTTTACTACCAATAAGCCAGTGATCTCTTAATCCGGCTTCCAGCTGATATTGAAGCACCAAGAGCACAGGGAGTGTATTCCCACGTTCAGCAACTGAAACAGGTGAAACTCTGTTATATGTTCATCTTTTGCGTGGTCAAGTAGAAATCATTCAGTAAAGGGCTGTCCAAAAAGTTTACTTGTCATTTTTATGGCCATAGATATTTGCAGTTTGAAGTATTTTGCCTGTGGTGACTGATTTTGACCAAAAACTTAACCAAAAGTCAGAATCTGAACATAAACTAAGGGGCTGATAATGTTTTGAAAATAAGAGATTTAGGATCTAAAATCAACTTTTGGATAGAGGCGTAAAAACAAAAAGAAAAGCTTCAAAGCTGCAGAACATATGCAACTTCCACCAAATTATTATTTCCATCAGTAGCGTTGTAATTCTTTGTGTATATTAAACACATTTAAATGCACTGCTGTATTATGCTTAGAAATGTTTCTGGTCAGCATTTCTGAATTTTAAATGCATATTTTTCTTATCAACTGCTGCTAAATCAAGACTCCAGTTTATCCCAGAGCACCTATATATGCACTCTGCTTTAGATGGTACCGTATTTCTCTAAGAGGAAGCACTGTACATATGGTGTGTTTATAGAAAGGCTCTTATTTACCTCTAGTATAATCTGGCAATAGTTCAGATTTGTAATTATAACGCTTTTAAAATACGGGATTAAATTGTGTTGTATTTGCGTGACATATACCGGCTAGCAATGGGATAATTGGTTTCTCGATGTAAACAAAATATAGACAGGAGTAGGATGTTAAGTAACTGATAAGATCTAATTACAGACATTTTGGAGTTGGCAGACAGATCCAAGCTTGTTCACCTTCTGCTCTGCACTTATTAGGCAACAGCACGTTCCAGTGATTCTATAGAGCCATATTATCATTGTATTGCGAGTTATGGTGTCCTCTGGAGATTCAGATGGATCCGATGCATTCCCACAAATCCCACTGCTTCCAAAGGTTATTTAAAAAATAAGATTACATCACGATTGGCCAATTTGCCCGGGATTTCTCAGCCTTTTCTTGAGGCTGGTTCAGCAGCATCACACGATACCGATGTCTGTAGCTCGTGCTGTTGAAAAGCTCCGCAGACAACAGGATCTTGGGCTCTTCTCCCGAGCAGCAAGTGATAGGACAAGAGGAAACGGCCTCAAGTTGCGCCAGGGGAGGTTGAGGTTGGATCTGGGCTGTGGGGCATTGGAACAGGCTGCCCAGGGCAATGCTGGAGTCACCATCCCTGGAGGGGTTTAGAAGACTTGGAGGTGAGGTTCTCAGGACATGGGGCAGTGCAAGAGTTGGGTTAATGGTTGGACACAATGATCTTGAGGGTCTTTTCCAACCAAAATGATTCTATGATTAAGACCTGCTCTTGGGTGCTTCAACCAATTCTAGTAAAGGCTTAATCAGGGCAAGTTTTCAACAAAAGGAAAATAATTTCACTCGAAAGTGAGACAAATATATTTAAGAATGGATCACTATATGGAGTTTCTTTTACTCATTCCTGAAACAGCCACTGGTGCTCAAATAAATCTTTAAACCACACAACATGTCAGAAGATATTGTATCTCTGTCTGAAGAGAACATAAGATTTCATGATGTTGAAACAGATGTGTGTGCTCTGACCCAAATTGTAGGAGAAACATCTCCAGCGACATTACCAGATGTTACAAGGATCACGTTGTGGAAGAACTGAGAGCCAGAGGGAACATCTTCCAGAAGGGGTTCACATTTCTCATGCTGGTTCTCTTTGAACATCTTGGAAAAGTGAAGGAAATGGCCGCATTTGTAAAGCTGTTTTCTTATTAAGGAAATATATCTTTATTTCCCAGTTTCCTTTTATTTCATCTTCCAGATAGTGACTTGTGGCCGGTGTCTTTTTGGTGCCTCGTCCAGAGAACGGAAACACGACCCATGTCTCTGCCTCTGCGATCTGATCCTGGTCCATCCTTATTACCTAAAACCCCTCTTTGTTATAATCTTGCCTAAAGTTTGATGCTCTGGTTATTGGTCAAAACTTTGGAGGTTATATCAGCTCTAAGCGATTGCCAGAGAACGTTCTCCATTTGGGATTTAAAAGTCTAACCAGAGAAGCCTTGAAGTGAAAATTCTCCCATAAACCTCTTGTAGAATAAGATGATAAATGCAAAAATAAACATAGTTCCGGGACCTTTTAAAAAGAAAATGTGAATATTCAATTTTTCCTGTCCTCCAGCATATCGCAGGCGTTATGCATTAAATGCTAGTGATGTGATTTAATGGCATCGTGCATCAGGTTTGTGGTTGGATGAGTGGCTGGTTGCAGAACACTATGTGAGACAGACCCAGATGGACACAAAATGCTTCAGTCTGCTTGGTCTTTGCCAAGGACATTTCCTGACATTTATGAACACTAATAAGTGACAATAAAATATCCCTAATGCAAAGTGAAAGCTGTCCTTGATCGGCACAACCCTTCAGAACATTCTTTCATTTCAGAGGATCCACATCTCTTCTTTGCTTCTGAAAACAAAAGTAATGTGGCCTTCAAACACAATGTCTGTCCTTCACCGTCAGGGACTTGTTAATTTAGCTTTCTTGAGGTAATGAAGAATCCTCCTTTGTGCGGATTTCCGCTTAGAGTGTGTGTTGCACATTAGTGAAGATCTGGAGGTTTTATAAAGTAAATCAGATTGTGGCTTTTCCATCAACATCATTCACTGTAAAGCAGCCATTTAATGATGTTTTGGGGACTTTCTCGCTGAAATGAGTAGAAGAGATGGAGTTAATTTTCAGGGGGTTTGGGATAAGGCTCTGTGATCTGCAATGGCAGGAATTGTCTATAACATACATTTTATTTTCCATGCAAAAAGCCAGCAAGAGCACCTAGATTACTTCAGCAATGCCAAAGCCTTGCAGAGAGGTCATTTCCGACCCATGATAAATAGGGATATATCAGTACTAGGATGACCATATGCTCGGCATCATTCTGAGTTGGTTGAAGTTTGAAATAGAAGTAAATTATCGTGTTAACGACTAAAGGCCGCGCTCATCAGATTTATGCAGCTTTGCGGGAGATATATGTGCGTGTGTGTGTTTATGTGCTGGGATATATTATATACATACAAACATATACCATCAGCATTTATCCTTTGATTCCTGTTAATAAAGCACGGAGCACGATGACATAGCAGAAAACACACAGAACGGTGAGGATTTATTCTGCTCAGCCATGAAAAATGTGATGCTAATTGTCACTAGTTACAACAGCAGAGCAAAAAGATATATAAGGAGGTTTTTGCAGGGCCAAAATTGTATTGTTTTGATAATTTTAGACACACCGTGACATTCACAAAGTATTGTCAGCGCATCTAACACGTCCTAATGGATTTATCTTTACAACACAGCTGTCACAGATCAACGATATTAGAACTGGGGATGTGAGACCAAGCGAATAAGGTCCTATATTAAAAAATATGGATTGCTTATTATTGAGTTATTCAGTTTGGGATAATTTAGAGAGATTTTCCTGATTATCAAGAGTTTTTCTCACCTGATGAAGTTATTGGTGATCTCAAAAAATGTGTTGCGAGATATCATGCTTAAAAATCTTCAGCTACTGTATAATACTTGCTCAGAAATGCTCCTGAAGCTTGGGGGAGTCAACCGGAATCTTTATATTGATCTCCTTGGTGCTTTCAACTCATCGAGCTGGAATTAATCTCAATAGATTTTAGGTACGTAAACTAAAGTGGTCTTCAAGAATTTCTCACATTTGGAGGTCAGTTCATATCGGCTGTCTCAGACAGGAATAAATCTCCCTTGTTCTGTCAGATGCTATCTAGACAACTAGCTTGGACTAGGAAGAATTGATTTATTTGCATAAATGTGTCGCAAATGTTTTATGCCATTTGAGGTGTCCTCGGGCGTTTGAGATGTGCACGGGGGGCTGGCAGGGGTGATACAGGTCTCACAGGAGGTCCATATTCTTCTGAACTAGGAGATGGAAGCCTGTTAGCATTATTTAGGACATCCCACGTGGTGTGAGATGCCTGTGTTGAGGGTTTAATGTACATATAAAGACATCTAAATATGAGTGTAACATGTATATGAAATTGTCCTTCATCTCCAGCTTCCAAGGACACAGGTCGGTATTTTGTCATGTGTGTCCCACTTATGCCACTCCTGTGCAGAATTGCTGCAAAACCTGATGATGTTCAGCAAGGGCAAGTGCAGGGTCCTGCAGCTGGGGAGGAACAACCCCAGGCAGCAGCACAGGTTGGGGTTGAGCTGCTGGAAAGCAGCTCTGCAGAGAAGGACCTGGGAGTTCTGGGGGACAACAGGGTGACCGTGAGCCACCAATGTGCCCTGTGGCCAAGAGGCCAATGGGACCTGGGGTGCATGAGGAAGAGTGTGAGCAGCAGGTGGAGGGAGGTTGTTCCTCCCCCTCTGCTCTGCCCTGGGGAGGCCCCATCTGCAGTTGTGGGTCCAGTTCTGGGCTCCCCAGTTGAAGAAGGACAAGGAATTACTGGAGAGAGTCCAGGGAGGGACACAAAGATGCTGAAGGGTCTGGAGCATCTTTGTGATGAGGAGACTGAGAGAACTGGGGCTGTTGAGCTGGAGAAGAGAAGCTGAGAGGGATGTGATCAATGGGATCAATATCTCAGGGTGGGTGTCAGAGGATGGACCAGACTCTGTTCAGTGGTGCCCAACGCCAGGGTGAGGGGCAACGGGCACAGACTGAAACACAGGAGGCTCCATGTGAACATGAACAGAAACTTCTTTGGTGGGAGGTGCCAGAGCCTGGCCCAGGCTGCCCAGAGCGGGTGTGGAGTCTCCTTCTCTGAGACATTCAAACCCTCCTGGACCCACCTGTGTGATCTGCTCTGGTGACCCTGCGTGAGCAGCTGGGTTGGACTGGGGGATCTCCAGAGGTCCCTTCAACCCCAGCCAGCCTGTCGTTCTGTGATAAAGCATCTCAGATGACACCAGCCACTTATTTATGCATCCATACTGAACCCTGGATCCCCACTGACCGCCACGGGAGCCTGGATACCTTTTGCCACGTGTGAACACCCATGTGTAGAGATCTGAATGTGGTTGTTCAGATCTGCATGCTCTATTTCAAATACCTGGAGCCAACTGAGAAGAATTGCTCCTGGAGTATTTCTCATAGAATCCCTTATGTCCCAACATATGCCAGGTACATTATTTACTCTTTTATGTAGGATAATGCCCACATTATTAGGTTATTTTAATGGCAATCAGTGCTGGTTGGTATAGGCGCTTTGCTTTTCCTGGGAGACACACACAACTCTTTGGTCTTTAGAAGAGAGTGACAACACCACCCTTTAAGGGGGTCAGACAGCTTTTTGTTCCAGATTTTTCTTCTAGAATGCCACCTGGCTTTGCTGTCTGTGCCAGACACGCTTTACAAATGAAGGAAAAAACACACTTGGGCATCTACAAGAAAGAAATAATGTGATGAGTTTTTCAAATAGATAAGAACTAATCACAACGAAAATCTGATTTGAGTTGAACTGTAAGTAATTTTGGAATAGCCGTAGTTATTTGTTTGTGAGCCAGGGAAAACAGCATGCGATGTGTCAGGCTTTGAGATAAAGTTTATTGGTGTGTCATTGGCTTAAATCCAACATTATGCTCATAAATAATATAATCCGAGTGTGACACATTTCTGCTTGAACCTTGACTGAAAATTACTGAGAATCATGTTATGAATTATGTAGGAGCAGTCACGCATTCAAGTCAAAAGGGTGCAACTTGAGCGAGATGCTGCAATGTGTTTGTCATTAGATACGCTGCCTGAAGACGCGCAGTTGCAGAAAGGGCAAGGTGCTCCTATCAAAGGTGTAACATGGACCTCGCTGCAAGCTCAGGCTCGTGGTCACTCAGCTTTTTATGGACTTGTTCTTCTGGGATGGAAAATCTGATGTGGTTGGGTGTTGTTGTCATCTCTATCACTCTCTTGTATGCTATTAGCGCCGTCTTTTCTCTCTTAATTTATACTAGTGCTATATGGCTCAAGCCTTCATAGAAACCTGGGCAATAACACACAGTCCAACTGCACAGCAGGGTGAGGGGAACTCGGCGTTATTCAGTGCAATGTGCCTCGCAAGTCAAGAGGGGGCAAATGCAGGGGTTTAGAGCCACCGAGATGCTGAAGGGAGTGGAGCATCTCCCATGTGAGGAAAGGCTGAGGGAGCTGGGGCTCTGGAGCTGGAGAAGAGGAGACTGAGGGGGGAGTCATTCATGGGGATCAATATGGAAAGGGGGAGTGTCAGGAGGATGGAGCCAGGCTCTTCTCGGTGACAACCAGTGGTAGGACAAGGGGTAATGGGTGCAAACTGGAACACAAGAGGTTCCACTTAAATTTGAGAAGAAACTTCTTCATGGTGAGGGTGGCAGAGCCTGGCCCAGGCTGCCCAGGGAGGTTGTGGAGTCTCCTTCTCTGCAGACATTCAAACCCGCCTGGACACCTTCCTGTGGAACCTCAGCTGGGTGTTCCTGCACCGGTGGGGAGATTGCACTGGGTGAGCTTTCCAGGTCCCTTCCCATCCCTGGCTTTCTGGGATTCTGTGATTCTGTTTCAGCATCAAAATTATTCTGCGCAGACTCATCAAGCGTGATGGTGTTTATCCCTGTGGCAGATAAAGAGATGATAGATTGCCTGGTTTTCTGGAGACCAATAAAAAGAAGAACATTCTATTGTTCTACTGCATGAAAGATCTGAGCATGCCTTTTAGCTGTAGAAGGACTTTTGGTAGCTGACATGGTCCCTCTTCAAAGCGTCATGTAGTCTGCTGCTTGGCTGTAGTTATTTCTAGTCTACTACAGAAATTTATACCTGTGTTCTTCTCTTTTTTTTGTCCTTACTATCTGCATACCCTTTGCTCCCAGGTTGTCTGGTGGAGAGAACCAAGTGGTTCCCTTGGAGATGAGACCTGTATGTGGTTCTGGGAATAGTTCAGGGTGAAGTTTCCCTCCCTCTTCACTTTCCTGGTGGATCTTGTGTCCTTAAATGTCCCGATGTGCTCTGTTGCGTGCAGCCCCCACCCTTGGTCTTGTGCTGTAGAAGCACCACTCGTAATGGATTGACAGATCTGAAACAAAACCCTGAATGGAGAAAACATATGTACACGCATATACACAACACTAACTATGCTTTAGTGCCATGGGTGAGATAGGTTTTGCGTGGTAAGTGGAAGAACAAGGTCGTTGACCATGTTTCCCAGCTCAGAGCTGACTGGAGTGTGAGAGTTTAGCATGTGTGAAGAATTCATGAGCGCTCCTGACTTTTCCTATTACTGCACCTTCAGACAAAGAAGAGTGTGTATAACGGGAGACTTTTAATATGGATTTCTTCTTGCTGGCCAGTATCTTCTGTATCTTTGCTTTTCAGTTTCATCAATGGACTTTTGAACAGGTCACCAAGTTCTTGGTGCATGCGAGAAGGCCAAAATGTATGTTTATATTGAACTTTAAAATCTTCCATTGTGCATTTTAAAACCAATCCCGGTCCCCTCCAGTTGTTTGTTCCAGACTACAATTATTTATGCTTAATAATGCCGTACACCCAACTCAAGGGTAATGATGTTTGTAGCCTTGTGGCAGTTTTGTTGCTCTAACAGGCTTATTGATCCTATACAGATCATTTCCCAAGAATTCAAGGTACTGTGTGGATCCGAAATGTTTTGTAGATTACAGAAGTGCTGTGTTTTTTGGCACCAGAGGCTATAAGAGCATCTCAGGTCTCAACCATTTGCGTTCTCCCTGGCTGCAGCTTATGCACAGTTGTAGGAGGAGGGTAATATATGGATTTTAAGTGATGCCTAAGCATGCAATTAATTTCCCTACTGATATCTGTTATTGGAAAGTGTAATAGGAATGGAAAAGAGAGGAAAACAGAAATAATCGTTATGCCAGTGTGTAAACCTGTGGTTTATCCATTTGGTGAATACTGTGTGCATTTCTGCACCATTTAGGTCAAAAGAGATCTAACACAACTGGAAAAGGTTTATGGGAGCAAAAAGGGTGATCAGAAGTATGGACCATCTTTTATAGACGGACCAACAGGGTGCATGAGGACTATTGAGTGTGAAAAAGACAACTTAGTGGGCTATGACAGAGGTCTACAGGATAATGATGAGCACAGGGAATGTGTAAGGGAATTGATTTTGTAGAATATATCCCCTTGTAAGAAACAGGGGCCAGAAAAGAAGGATGCAAACAGGAGCCAGTTTCTAAAGAGCTGGAATAAAAGAAAATAAGACTGTTGTTCTCCTTGCCAAAGGATTTTCTGCATAAGGAAGATTGCTCAGGTTGAAATGTGGCCAGGAGAAATCGCTGGAAGAGAGATCCCCTGAGAGTTACTCAAAGCACAGCAGCCTCAGGAAATCCTGCAAAGGTCAGAGATTAGGAGCACAGTACTGGCAAATATTCTGTGTATTTGTCCTTTTCTGGTCTTTCCTGAGTGCCGGCTGTTGTCCACTGTGAGATGGATCCCTATTATGCTGTATACTACGTGTCATATATCACATATATCACGTGCAAGAGTTGGATTAACAGTTGGACACAATGATCTTGAGGGTCTTTTCCAACCAAAATGACTCTGTGGTTAAGACCTTCTCTTGGGTGGTTCAACCCTTTCTAATAAAGGCTTAATCAGGGCAAGTTTTCAACAAAAGGAAAATCATTTCACTTGAAAGTGGGGTGATGTATTTAAGAATGGATCACTCTATATGGAGTTTCTTTTTCTCATTCCTCAAACAGTTACTGGTGGCCATGTCAGGTAGGGAAATGTTTTAGGAAGCCTTTTGGTCCAACTTAATTACATTTTTATGATGAGATCTGTTCACCAGGAAAAAGAAATCACAGGAAGTGAAGTTTGAACCCCAAGAGAAACCAAAATGCTTCTATAATTCTACCTCCTCGCACCCTCTTGCTCAATATTCTGCCAACCGGGCGTTTAGAAGATGTCTAAGACAACCAGGGTTTGGAGAGTCATGAGGTCCTGGACTTCACTGCCCAATTCCTTTGCCAAGCCATCAATGCTCTGCAGACACTTGGCCTCAGCATTTATTACAGTTACTTTATTTTGAACAGTCATATGCCGTGATTTTTAGGAATGAGTGCACGTCAGGTGCTGCATAGATGGTAAATGATTCACCACGTATCTATTTGGCCTCTGTCTGTTCCTCTGGATATAAATTAATTTCTCTATAACAATCTTCTCTGGTATTTTCTCAAGTAATTGTCTTTTTTGGGGGTGGATAGAAAAGAGTTATTCTCTTTTCCAAGTGAGAACCTACCATAATTTTATTGCCTACTAACAGTTGAGAAAATAACTCTTGGAAATTCTATATTTCCATGAAGAACATCTATGTTGAAAAATAGATTAATTTTAATGATCTTCTAGGTACACTTAGAAGACATTTATTAGTTTGGGCTTTTATTGGAAAAGGGTTAAGGGTGTGTTTCCGTGGAGCTGAGAAGGGAGGACTACAGGGCTGCTTGTTGAATTGGCTTGTTATTTGGATGTAATTATTTTTTGCTCCTGAGCAATTATAGATTGTATGTTTAAATAATTGTCGGGGTGCCGACAGCTTTCTTTTGTTGTCTAAAATCTAAGCTTATAAATAAAATAAGTAATATGAGATTACATTTCCCGAATACGTCTGCGGCAGTTAATTTAACTTCGCAATAGTTATCAAAGGAAAGAAAAGGCAAGATTTCTATTCCTTGCAGCAAACAAACTTTGTAAACAAGTGATTATTTTCTGCAGCATAGCCCGAAAAGTGATTCTTATTTTGCTGGCAACGAAATGTTTGTGGTGCTTTGCTTGTAGAATAGATTTTGTTTTGCTTCTTTGTATTTCAAGCTCTGAGGTTGCTGAGATTACAGAGATTTTAGCAAGACAAGGGTATGGCTTTGCTATTATTGCAGAGATTAATTTATATGGAAAGATACACCTTCAAGAGAATCAAATGGATTACGCAGCCCCGATGCCATCTCTGATGTTCTGTGTACACTGAGTTCCGCTGGAGTAGCAAAGCGCTCAAGTGTGTCCAATGACCGAGGACGATCTAAAATGAATCTCCGCCAAGCGTCGGAATGCTTGGAGCAAAGGGAGATCGCAAAATGATTGGAAAGCCTCAAATCAATGGCTAAACTAAAGATGTGACGCTTTGCGGTGAAGCAAATCATCAGGTTGATGATAGGACCATGTAGCTCTATCTCAATCTTTTTCACAGAGGTTTTCATCCCTAACAGACTTTTGAAAGGTAATATATTAAGAAACTGTTCCCTTCTTCAAAGGAGATAGAACTGTGGCTAGACTGAATTTATCTGTGTTCAAGCTGGCATAATTTATTCTTTATTGACTGTATCCTTGGACATTCTGCTGTCTTAATTCAGATTTTGTTCCATTTTTAGACACTTCAGAGGTGTGCAAAGACCTTCTGATGCTTTTGCTGATACTTAGCACATTTTCATTCATCCAATACTTTAATTTATAAGGAAATTAATAAGAGTAAATAGTTGAACGAGTCCAAATTTTGACCACAAATCCTGCTGGTTTTTCTGTGTCCTTGGGACACTTCAGTCATTATCTTTGTGGCCAAGAAAAATTGGGTCCCTGGAGTATTTCTTGCGACTGCTCTTCAATCGATTAGACATGAAAGACACGCAATTTTAATGGAAACATTTTGCAGCTGAAGACTGATCATTCTTTCTTTGTGAACAGCACTTCTTTGCTGTAGGTCGGAGCTATTTTTGGTGCAATATTGCTTTGTATGTGGTTCAGTTGCTCATGGAAAACGATGCCCAGTTGTTCCCAGACATGAGCGTTCACTCAGTTGCATTCCCAAACCCCCAAAACACGAAAGAAATCGTGTTTATCCATTTCCAGTTCCTCAGTTGTACAGTTTATGGAATGGACAGATATGAATGGTCCTGTAAATAGAAAACTAAACTTTTGGGGAGGTCACAGAATCACAGAATGGACTGGGTTGAAAAAGACCTCAGAGATCATCCAGTCCAACCCTTGGTCCAACTCCAGTCCATTGACCAGATCATGGCACTAAGTGCCACGGCCAATCTCAGTTGAAAGACCTCCAGGGCCAGTGAGTCCAGCACCTCCCTGGGCAGCCATTCCAATGCTGACCACTCTCTCTGCACAGAATTGCTTTCTCATCTCCAGCCTCAATTTCCCCTGGCAGAGTTGAAGCCCATGCCCCCTTGTCCTATTGCTGACTGCCTGGGAGAAGAGCCCAATCCCCCCTGGCTAGAACTGCCCTTCAGGTCGTTCTAGAGAGTGCTGAGCTCACCTCTAAGCCTCCTCTGCTCCAGACTGAACAAGCCCAGCTCCCTCAGCCTCTCCCCGTAGCTCTTGTGCTCAAGTCCCTTCCCCAGTCTTGTTGCTCTTCTCTGGACCCGCTCCAGCACTTCAATCTCTTTCCTGAGCTGAGGGGCCCAGAACTGAACACAATACTCCAGGTGTGGCCTCCCCAATGCAGAGCACAGGGGAAGGATCACTGCCCTTGTCCTGCTGACCACGCTCATTTGGATACAGGTTGCTCTTTTCTTCTGCATTTGTACCCAGAACCAAGCACAACGGAGTTCGAATCTGTGGTGAAGGCTTTTGTGTGCTGTGGTTTCAAATTGTGCAATACCACTAATTACAGAAACAAGCCTCAGAGAGAAGATCTTGTACAGTCAGTGTGCAGAAGCCTCCTTCTCATCTCCTTTTCCCCACCTGTCTAAACATAAAGGAATCCATTACTTATGCAATGCCAGCTATACAGAATTAGCTCAATTTCATAAATGAAACTCAATCAAAGAACAAAATATTTTTTCATAAGATGGAAATCTTCAAGAGAAAAACATCGATCTATATTTTAGATTAATTCTGTGTTTGTTGGTAACAATTTTTGAATTCTCTTGTCCCATGGTTAATTTTGACCGGTTCTATCCTCAGCCTAACAAATACCGAGATCACCACTTGGTATATCTGGCTCAACATGTTCTGATGCATTTATTGGAAGGAGTTATTGCAACTATGAATATATTCCACAGAAAGAAGACAAATAAGATGAAAGTTACTACATTTTATATGGATAAAATTGTACTGAAGGATACAAACCAAGCAAAATATGGGAGGAAAAAGTGGGAAAAGACACAGTGTTTCTATCACTCAACGGTGTTTTTCCAAAAGGGATTCTTTGCTTTGCTTTGGGACCACTCACACCTCAGTTGTCGACTGCTTAAAGTAATCATTCATAAATTATGGCTCATGCGAGGCTTAATTATTGTGTGCAAAATGCTTTGATGTTTTTGGATGAAAGGAGCTAAATATATGTGAATTACTATTTAAGTGTTTGCTTTCTAGAGGAGGCAGCAAACAAGGTTCCCCAAATGCAGACGGCCACTCCCAGGATTGCTCCTATGGCACATTCCCATTCTCGTGTCCTTTTGGGATCTGGCAAGGAAAGCCCGTGAATTGTAGGTATATCTTAGGGCCTAATGAACCCTGCACATCTTCCAACTCCTTTTAACCTTTCTCCTCAAATTAAGAGAACGTTGAGTATGATTAATGCAGAATAGGTGCAGAACAGTGATTTACCCTCTGCTACTATATATTCTCCCTCCAGTGCATGATGACAACCTTTCAGATCAGCAAAAATGGGGCCATATCTTCCAGTTTCTGGGAATTAGGGGAAAAAAGGGGATTTTGAAGATGGAGTTTTCTCATGTGGACTCAGCAGAGAACAGTTTTGTCCACCTTCAGGATAAAATTGGTTTAAATATTCCTGCTTATTGGATGATGAAAGAACAGCGAGGCAGTGAATAAGGCCATGTTTGAAAGTATTTTAATACACTGACTTATGTATATCCCTGCTCTCTGCTGGTTAAGATCAAAATTGCACTAAAATAGGAATATCCAAAACCTGTCACACTAGAACTATGAAGTTTAGAACAGCTGTGGTTTGTGCCTTATTAACATTCTTTACATTGGCTTTGGATTGATTTAAATTCTGTTGATTTTGTATTATTTATAAGCTGTAATATGCTTTTATGATGGATTGAATAAACACATTTTGAGAATCACAGAATCCCAGAATGTCAGGGGTTAGAAGGGACCTGGAAAGCTCATCCAGTGCAATCCCCCCATGGAGCAGGAACACCCAGCTGAGGTTCCACAGGAAGGTGTCCAGGCGGGTTTGAATGTCTGCAGAGAAGGAGACTCCACAACCTCCCTGGGCAGCCTGGGCCAGGCTCTGACACCCTCACCCCCAACAAGTTTCTTCTCAGATTTAAGTGGAACCTCCTGTGTTCCAGTTTGCACCCATTGCCCCTTGTCCTGTCACTGGTTGTCACCGAGAAGAGCCTGGCTCCATCCTCCTGACACTCCCCCTTTATATATCTGTAAACATTAATGAGGTCACCCCTCAGTCTCCTCTTCTCCAGCTCCAGAGCCCCAGCTCCCTCAGCCTTTCCTCACACGGGAGATGCTCCACTCCCTTCAGCATCTTGGTGGCTGCGCTGGACTCTCTGCAGCAGTTCCCTGTCCTTCTGGAACTGAGGGGCCACAACTGGACACAAGATTCCAGGTGTGGTCTCCCCAGGGCAGAGCAGAGGGGCAGGAGAACCTCTCTGACCTACTGACCACCCCCTTCTAACCCACCCCAGGTACCATTGGCCTTCCTGGCCACAAGGGCCCAGTGCTGGCTCATGCTCACCCTGCTGTCCCCAGGACCCCCAGCTCCCTTTCCCCTACACTGCTCTCTAATAGCTCATTCTCCAACTCACACTGGAACCTGGGATTGTTCCTGTGCAAATTCAAGACTCTACCCTTACCCTTGTTCTATTTCATTAATTTTTTCCCGCCCAGCTCTCCAGCCTGTCCAGGTCTCTGATGGCAGCACAGCTTCCAGTGTCAGCCACTCCTCCCAGCTTGGTGTCACCAGCAAACTTGCTGACAGTCACTCTATTCCCTCATCCAAGTCATTGATGAATATATTGAATAATACCGGCCCCAGCACTGACCCTTGAACACTCCACTAGATCCAGGCCTCCAACTGGACTCTGTCCCATTGACCACGACTCTCTGGCTTCTTCCCTTCAGCCAGTTCGCATCCACCTCACTACTCGATCATCCAGACTGCACTCTCAGTTGCTATCTCTCTCTTGCTTTTCCCAGTTTGAGTGCTGTTGTCTTACCAGGTTCTGCAAAAGTCATACTTATGACATGTTATGCATATTTTCCATGCTGAAAACACGGCAGTTTTTCTCTTGTCAGTAAAATATTCCTTTTCTATTATGATTATCTGCTTTTCCCTTTACAGTAATTCTAATCTGTCGTGCAGATTTTATACAAACATGCACACATAGACAAAAATGTACCCACACACACACGCTTCCAATGTCAGCAAGTACCACACAGGCATCAATGCATTGCTTGGGCATTCGTTAATTTAAATGAACGCAAGGGCTCTGCTTCTCCTATGGAAAAAGAAGCAAACCCAACAGTTTCTCCGGGAATTCATGCGGTGTGAACAGAAGACATCTTGGCAAAATGGTGAGCCAAGAAATTCCTCTTTAGTTGCTCTGTTAGGCAAACTGCATTTGAGATTTCTTGCCCAGGGCTTTGTTTGACTTGCCCCAGGCAAGCTGTTCAACATATTTATCAACCCTGTTGTAGCATTAGAGCCAACGCTTATCTAGGAAGATCATGCGCTTCATGCCATCTGTCAGCAGGAGTTTCATTTCTTACAGTTGAGCTTGTTCTCCATTTCATATTTTATATATTTTTTAGTATTCCTCCTGACCATTTCTTAGTTGACTGTTTTCCTGTGATTACTCAAATATTCTGTGGTTGCTGCACATTAAACCCCTAAAGACATCAATAATACAATTTTACTTTAAATCTTGCTTAATAATGTTAAGCCTATATGCATCCAGCTGGCTCACCAAAGCGCCCCACGTATCCCAGCGTTGTGTAGAAGATGATATTGCATTTCAATCTGAATCTGAAATTCTTTCCAAATTCTCAACAGGAATGTGAAAGAATTCAGAGCAAAGACTCCGGGGTAATTCACGCTGTATTTTTATCTTGGTGCCTATGTGGCTTTGATCATTTTAGGTTTTCAGGCCCTTATTAACTGTTATGTAAGTGCACAGGCAGTATAAAAGTCACAGAATCCCAGAATGTCAGGGGTTGGAAGGGACCTGGAAAGCTCATCCAGTGCAATCCCCCCATGGAGCAGGAACACCCAGCTGAGGTTCCACAGGAAGGTGTCCAGGCGGGTTTGAATGTCTGCAGAGAAGGAGACTCCACAACCTCCCTGGGCAGCCTGGGCCAGGCTCTGACACCCTCACCCCCAACAAGTTTCTTCTCAGATTTAAGTGGAACCTCCTGTGTTCCAGTTTGTACCCATTGCCCCTTGTCCTGTCACTGGTTGTCACCCAGAAGAGCCTGGCTCCATCCTCCTGACACTCACCCTTTCCATATTGATCCCCAGGAATGAGTCTCCCCTCAGTCTCCTCTTCTCCAGCTCCAGAGCCCCAGCTCCCTCAGCCTTTCCTCACACGGCAGATGCTCCACTCCCTTCAGCATCTTGGTGGCTGCGCTGGACTCTCTGCAGCAGTTCCCTGTCCTTCTGGAACTGAGGGGCCACAACTGGACACAAGATTCCAGGTGTGGTCTCCCCAGGGCAGAGCAGAGGGGCAGGGGAACCTCTCTGACCTACTGACCACCTCCCTTCTAATCCACCCCAGGATGCCACTGACAAGTGTTCAACAAAGTGTTCACTCACTTTACATGTGATTTTGAGATCCAGTTGTACTTTTGGATTCATGTCTACGAACACAGTGAAGCCAAAGGGACTGGCACATTTCCCTGTAGAGAATAAAATTTAACTTTCTGGAAGTCTGTTGCTATCGAGTTACATAAAATCAAGAAAAACGATTGTAGCCAGGCATATGACCCGTGCATACAGATTAGATATAGGCTGGATGTTCTCCTAGGTTGCCAGGACATCCTGATCTCCCTGTTGTCCAAACTGGTTTATCTGCTGGGTCCCATCACAGCTTCTTTGTTGCTTCTTTGCCCATCTTCTCTTTAGGGGAAGGAACATGATGGTGCCCACCAACATCTCACCCTGATCTTTCATGGTGAAGCCATTTCAACCTGTGAAGTACTAAAATTCAGCAGTCCCCACAGTTTCAGAGCACACGGTGTAAATATCTCTTTGGCTCAGCACTTCGAAATATCAGTACTTGGCCTGACTTCAATCAATCAGCTGTACCAACTGCTCTGCACAGCTTTTCTAAGAGAAAAATGCCAATCACACTCGGTATTTGGCGGAAATGTATGAAACGAGCATTATTATATAGATATATAACTTGCCGAGATTCAATTTATTCCTTCCAATTGGGGGGAAAAAAGAAATCATTTCAGTTCAAAGCAGCTGAGCATTTCCTTCTCCAGATTTGATAGAGGTAACTAAATCGATCGTATTCGAAATTTGGGCCAAGTCCTGTGCCGGCCAAGAGAAGCGGGGACGCTGGCAGCTGTGTCTTCAGCTCCCGGCAAGATACGGCATCGCGGTAGGTTGGTGGGATGGAATATTGGCCGTCCTTTAATGCTTCGATGTATAGGAGCAGCCTGTGCCCCCAGCTACTTTTGGCTGGGTCCTGTAGCATTTGAGCAGCTGGCAGCGTCATTACTTCTCGGCTTTCAGCACACAAGCTGGCACAAAAACCGCTCTCCCCTGTCTAGTGTCCTCCTGAGCTTTGGATGGAGCTTACTGCTACTTACTCTGATCTAGGCTTGAGGAAGAGGTTCCCAGCGCACATCGCTCTTTGTTCTTTCAGCGTACCAGTGCGTTTTCTTTTTCTGAGTTTATATTTTAAAATGACATTTTCCACTCTTTAGCGGCGTCATACGCTCTCAAATCCTTTTAAGAGAAGGTGGAGCAGGATCCGTATCCTTTGCCGTTCATTTGCGGCGAAGCATCGCTATCAGCCTGGCGTTGAAGCGGCTTCTTAATCCGCTGCGTGGAGAAATGTCGTGGAACACCAAGGAAATAACGTGCCAAGGCTTGGCATGCCAACGAAATAATGCATTCATTCTTCGAAATATGACAAAAAGACTCTTCTGGATGGGAAAGGGGGAGAGAAGGCTTGTAAATAAAGCCAGCAGGAGCGAAAGGTTGTTGGGTAGTCAGGCAGAAGTCAGGTTGTGTACGCACCTCATGCCCAAAGGTAAAGGACAAAGGCATTAAAAATACCCTATATGTGTACACGCCTTAGAGAAAATATGAAAATTAGCCAGTGTATAAGAACAATACACCTGCTGTGAGTTTCTTTAAATGGGAAGCTGAAATTCCCCGAAGCATCAGCCTCGTTGAGCAGCTATGGAGCCCAGAACTTAATAGATTTTAATTAGCGCAGAATGGGTGCGTCTTGCGAGGTTTGTGTTTGGATCAGGAATGCCCTTCTGATGCAAATTTACTGCTGGTGCTGATTTACATAATGGAATCATAAATAGGAATTTAGATCAGGGAACCTGCATGGAAGCTGAATATTGTTCAAAGATGTGATAGGAACAGATGTTGGAGAAGGGGATCAGAACGAAGGCGAGTGAATGTTATCTTTGCAGGATCATGGAGTTTCTTGTAGGAGGGTAGAACGTGCCTTGAACGTTGTATAGTAAACATATAGATGAAGCTCTTAGGGACATGGTTTAGTGCTAGATTTAGGTTATAGTTGGACTCAGTCTTAAGGGTCTCTGCCACCCTCACCCCCAACAAGTTTCTTCTCATCTCTAAGTGGAACCTCTTGTGTTCCAGCTTGATCCCATTACCCCTTGTCCTATCATTGTTTGCCACCTTGAAGAGCCTGGCTCCATCCTTGTGGCACTCCCCCTTTATATATTTATAAACATTAATGAGGTCACTCCTCAGTCTCCTCTTCTCCAAACAAAAGAGACCCAGCTCCCTCAGCCTTTCCTCATAAGGGAGATGCTCCACTCCCTTAATCATCTTTGTTGCCCTACGCTGGATCCTCTCCAGCAGTTCCCTGTCCTTCTTGAACTGAGCTACAGACATTATTATGAAGATAGATAACTTTGTAATTAGTAATTTTGCCTAGGATTCGTCTAGGTTATGCTTCAGCATAGACTTCTACAACTGGGCTGGTCATACTATTCTCTTCATAGTTGAAGATAAGAAATCGGCAATTATCAGACACAAATCACAGTGTTTTGGGGGATTTGATTCAACTGCAGATTCAAAGACTTTCAGCTTTGTGTAATATCTGCATATGATATTATGGGCTTGTTTATCTTGCCCTAAAATACGCAAAAAGTTACATTTGAGATGTTCGGGAACATTTTGCTTGGCCTCAAGACGCCTTGCAAGAAGGGCACTTGTCTCTCCTTAGTCCTTTGTCATCTCAGCCTTGTGTGGGTAGATGTCTTGGATACCTTAAAGCATCTCAAATCACCCCAAATTTCTCCATTTAGGTAACTAAATTAATGCTTGAATGCATAAGCTGTTGCAGTCAATGGCCACCTAGTCAATATGGTTAACGTAATCTTTAAAGCTATTTATCTCACTAGAAAGTCAACACCTGGGCTTCGATTATTCTCTTGGAATATTCCAGAACTATGAAGGATCAACAAAGGGAGGCTTCTCTCTCTTATCAGAGTCACAATTTGCTTTCATTGTTTTAGGAAAATCCTTCAGCTTCTGCTGACTGTTTGTTACGAATCTGCAAACGATCTGGGTTGCCTGTGGAAACACACGTTCCTTCATAAGACTGGGTACAAAGAGGGTTGTCCAGAAGATGCATGTGTGTGTGGATATAGAAAGAGTTTGAGAAAATGGATGTGGGTGCTAGAAGGGAATAGAGGTGCTAGCATTTATCCCCAAACTATTATTTATAGGGATGAATGAACCTTTAAAGATTTGATTGTTTGTTTTCGAAGTTCAAACGCAAAAAGAATCTTCAAATGTCTTTTGAAATTCCAATTAAATCAGTCAAAACCCATCACTAAAATAATAGTTTTTGGTTTACAAATTAGCAATTAAAAAGTGACAAATATCTTCAGTACTTAAACAGTGCAATATCCATTATATTCCACATGAGTATGTTCCCTCACATTTCCTTTGCTTTTTGTTTCTCTTAGAAATGTCTGTGGAATTCTGTCCAACTCTAAAGCTGCACTCACCAGTACTGGGGATTAGTGCATGAACAGTTTAAAATCACATCCATGTTTTCTAGTTTCAAATTACGTCTGGCTTATTTATGTTTCTTTACCTGCCGTATTTTACTGGTTTGATTTTCTTTTCCTTCTAAGTGTTTTAAATTATTGATTTCTTCCATTTTCTTACTGGAGTAATGGAGGTGCTGGACTCACCGGCCCTGGAGGTTTTGAAACTGAGATTGGCCATGGCACTTAGTGGACTGGAGTTGGACCAAGGGTTGGACTGGATGATCTCTGAGGTCTTTTCCAAGCCAGTCCATTCTGTGATTCTGTGATAATTAGGGAAAAGATACTTTTTTTGTACTACGAGGGCATGCGAAGTCTTGAACTGAGATTATTTCCCTATTTTGCTAATCATTGTTCCCATTAAACATGGCTTAAGGCATCCGGTGCTCTGAAGACCAGACATTCCATGAGCTGATGTGTCTTAAGTCCGGAATATTACGTGGGGTTTTATTGTTAATATTCCTCTCCTTGTGACAATTTCCCCATAGAATGTGGCACCACTTTAGCAGTTTAACAAACACCAACCGCCGAATGTATTAATGCTGCAGAAAGCAATTTAGTGTTGGATTGTTGTAAATTAGGTCCCTTTACTAGCAGGTTTTTCTATTATGACAAAGATTTCGATTTTATCTCTTCTCATGGATGTGAGGGTTTATTTTTTGTACAAGATATCAGCGAAACTATAGGAATATTTCACCAAAAGAGTCAAATGTCTGTCTCTCAGAGCAAGGAGGGCAGAGTGGATTTAGACATAAACTGGTTGTGGAGAAGGAAAAGTGGAAGAAACCATGATGAGGATGTAGGTCACTAGGCCGAATCAACAGGTGAGAGAGCGATCAATGAGAGTATCCTAACTAATAATTATTGATCAAGGACAGTCGGTGAGCTCTACCCAGATGATGGGTAATTTCAGATAGTTAGGGGTTTATTTAGCATTAAAATTTATTGAAGTAAATAGGAAAGAATGAGCATTTCTACTGCGTATTCAAAGTTGGGCCTGTATGCGAACTCAGACTTGAATTTGGGTTGTGTCCTTAAATTTGGGTCACTCTTCACACTCACATGTGGAATATGTTTTGGGAATAAAATTAGGTCTGTACTGTTCCTTGGTGTAGATGAAGAAGCTCATTCCCCAACCCTCAGCATGCTTGTCCAACCAGCGTTACTTCGATAAATTGGCTTTTATAGTTGACTTTTTTGACCCTTTCTTGGAGGGTCTTGGCATCACCTGCTGCAAAACCAACTGGGATTTTGGGCAGCTGGAGCTCCAACTTCCCTTGTAATACTGAGGATGCACAGCACTGAGTTTTAGTGTTGGGCTGAGGTTTATTTTCGGCATCTCACGCATAGACACAGGCTTAGGATCTAACAAAACCCACAAAACAAATTAAAGGCACCTTGGGAAGTGGTCTAATATAGCCCAAGTTTGCCTGCTTCTATCTGAATTCCAATTCCCTCTTCTTCTCTCTACCTAAATCCAACCACCAGAAAACTACTGAAAGGTGCCCATTGTTTTCAAGATAATGTGTTTTAGTGGACACTGTTCTGGGAAGTAGAGAAGAACCCAATGATTTCTGAGACCACCATGTTTCGACAGTGCTAAAACCAGGCAGAATAACTGGGCAGTGTTGTGTAGCTAAATATCTAAATTTAAGATAGATGAGATTTAAATGGGTCCTGCCTCCATCCTCCTTTGGGCTTGCTTATCTAAACACCAAATTTAAATAGAATAAATTGTGATTACCAGGAGGAACAGTGTCTGTTAGAGCATGGATGGCCATGGAAATCTATGTTCCTCACTTTACACTATCTGGAAATGGAATGGAAATAGATTTTTTATAGGAATCTGTTGTAGACTTGATATACAACAGGCCTTTCATGTAATTAAACAATTGTCCCAGTCGTGATTTTTTAAAATTATGTTTTCTGTGTTGACTTCAGCAAAATCAGATGCGCTTTTCAAATAGATTCTTCATCAGAGTTTAATTGTGTAATGCCTCAAATATCCTCGTGGAAAAGGAGTATGAAGATGTAGTCAAAATTTCCTTACATCTCAATGGCTGGGCATGAGGAGTAAAGAACTGCAGTCAGGATTGATGGAGCTCAAGGGTTTTATTTTAACTGGAATTTGCCTTCATACCCAAAACCGTGTATTTTTGTGTTTGCTTCTGAACTTTGTTACGGTGTAAAAAAGTCCAAGAATTTGCATACCCTCCATGTTAAAGTATTGTTAATGAGTATTAACGGTGTGCCTCACATCATTTGAATGTACCGCAAACAGGATTTTGTCAGGGGCATATGGTATTTTTACAGGGAACTTGCAGCTGTACCTGTGTTCACATGCAGTTTTACGTGTACGTGTGAGAAACATGGATAAAAATATAGTTCTAAGCAATTATTTGGTTAGACTCGAAGGCTGGATCTAAACCAGGAGCTCCAAGGCTGTCCTCCCAGTGAACCAAGGAGAACTTCCCAGCTCACTGCTCTGGGCTCCCTGTCATCTGTGACCCAGCTTGGGATGAGATGTGGGCATGGACTGTGCCCTTGTACATGTTCTTAGAATCACAGAATCATGTTGGTTGAAAAAGACCCTCAAGGCCACAGAGTCCAACCGTTACCCCACCGTGGGCACTGCTCCATGTCCTGAGAACCTCATGTCCGTCTGTCCAACCCTCCAGGGATGGTGACTCCAGCACTGCCCTGGGCAGCCTGTTCCAATGCCCCACATCCCTTTGGGGAAGAAATTGTTCCCCACATCCAACCTCAACCTCCCCTGGTGCAACTTGAGGCCGTTTCCTCTGCTCCTGGCGCTTGTTCCGGGGGAGCAGAGCCCGACCCCCCTGGCTCCAAGCTCCTTTCAGGCAGTTCAGAGATCAGAAGGTCTCCCCTCAGCTCCTGTTCTCCAGCGGAACCCCCCAGGTCCCTCAGCCGCTCCCATCACACTTGTGCTCCAGCGTCTCACCAGCTCCGTTCCCTTCTCTCCACATGCTCCAGCACCTCAAGGCCTTTCTTGGTGTGAGGGGTCCAAAACTGACCAGCTGAGGTTCCACAGGAAGGTGTCCAGGCGGGTTTGAATGTCTGCAGAGAAGGAGACTCCACAACCTCCCTGGGCAGCCTGGGCCAGGCTCTGACACCCTCACCGGGAACAAGTTTCTTCTCAAATTTAAGTGGATCCTCCCCTGTTCCAGTTTGTACCCGTTGCCCCTTGTCCTGTCATTGGTTGTCAGGTTCTCTAGTTATGCTCTCGATTTGGACAATGACAACACATGTGACATTTGTGCTGTGCAACACAGACAGAGTGATGTGTGAAAACTGTCTCACCCTTTATCCATTGCCTAGACCGAGAGGCATAATTATTGGAGAACATCTTGGACTTACTTGACATAAATTAGTGACTTCAGGTACAGAAATACACTCCAATTTAAATCACCATTAGATAGGCGATGTGTGAATGCCTGAAAAATTTCTCAAATAATTTTTCCTGATTGTTCTTTCTGCAAAAATGTGAGGGGGTTTCAAGAGAGATCCCACAGCAGTTTGCCACCAGCCTAATTTAGCGGAGGAACTCAAGTCTAACCGCCGTCACCCTCTCTGTAGTCAAGGGAGAATGGCTGTAATTTGATGAGCAATGTATATCTTCTGTGGCTCAATTGTCCTCAGGAGATGCCGACCTCTTTCCATGGTCGCCAAGAGCGGGCTGGGCTCCTAATTTATGTGTCTTGTTTGAGCACCTGAATTAGAAAGAGAAATCTGGGTCATTACTCTTTAATTTTGGCGCATTACAACTGCAAAGACAGGAGTCCGGCAACATAAGTTTATTGAATTTGAAGCTAATCTCAAGTTTCAAAGAAAGAATATGCGCTTGTGAGCCGTCAGAGTTGATAAAAGGGACTGCTTTGTTCTTCTAGTTGTACATTGAAGGGACATTTCTGTGATTTTTTTAACTTGTCATGTCTCTAGTGTTGTCAATAGAAAACCCATCGTGGATTTTTTAGTGTATTTAATATTTATCTTATTTTTACAACGTTTTATTTCAATGCTTTAGTAAAGGATTAATAGAAGGAAATACGTTGTTGCTGAAAGCCAAAATGCATCACCCATAATCAGGGATAAGCTAAACAACACTACAGTGTATATCACAGAATCCCAGAAAGTCAGGGGTTGGAAGGGACCTGGAAAGCTCATCCAGTGCAATCCCCCCATGGAGCAGGAACACCCAGCTGAGGTTCCACAGGAAGGTGTCCAGGCGGGTTTGAATGTCTGCAGAGAAGGAGACTCCACAACCTCCCTGGGCAGCCTGGGCCAGGCTCTGACACCCTCACCGCGAAGAATTTTCTTCTCATATTTGAGTGGAACCTCCTGTGTTCCAGTTTGAACCCATTGCCCCTTGTCCTATCACTGGTTGTCACCGAGAAGAGCCTGGCTCCATCCTCCTGACACTCACCCTTTATATATCTGTAAACATTAATGAGGTGACCCCTCAGTATCCTCCAGCTCCAGAGCCCCAGCTCCCTCAGCCTTTCCTCACACGGGAGATGCTCCACTCCCTTCAGCATCTTGGTGGCTGCGCTGGACTCTCTGCAGCAGTTCCCTGTCCTTCTGGAACTGAGGGGCCACAACTGGACACAAGATTCCAGGTGTGGTCTCCCCAGGGCAGAGCAGAGGGGCAGGAGAACCTCTCTGACCTACTGACCACCCCCTTCTAACCCACCCCAGGTGCCATTGGCCTTCCTGGCCACAAGGGCCCGGTGCTGGCTCACAGTCATAACATGTCATATGACATGCATCTGCTTTAGAGAGTCCTCCAAATTGTCGCTAAAGCCTTTTAACTATTTAAATTTGAATGTAAGTCCTGTTTGTTCCTTCCCCTTGGCTTTCACACAATGTGCTTGATTCCTGTTGCCAGGAGAGTTTTGCTAATTTACATCTGTTGACAGCCCGATGTCCTTTGATCATTGACCACACCAAAATTTTGTCTGAACATCAAATATGGCCATGCAGAAATTGCTAAACCAAAGCATTTTTCCCCCTATATAGCATATAATTTAATCCATTATTACTGCCACCTTTTAAGACTGTGTATGCTTCAAAACAGAAGATTAATTAACTCATTGCCATTAATACAAATTATTGTGTTTTGACAGCTTGCTAATCAACCAAAGCAAAAATGGTGCTGTACAAATAGTGCAATTGCCTTTTAAGTAACATTTTTTTTTTAATATGCATCAGAATTCTCCTTGTTTGGGCCTTTGAACCTTTATAGGGTTTGTCCTCTGTGACATGTTAATATTCAGAAGCACAAATAAAGCTTGATTTGAGTTGCGCTCTGATGCAGAACGGATTTCACAGTACAGTTACTCCATGCATAACCTTGGGAAACGTTTGACCATCATGTGCTGGCTATAGATGTCACTTCCACTGTCACCCGTATCAATTTATGTCCAAATGACTGATTGAGTATCGAGCGAATTTTGACATAACGCTCTGTACTTTCTGTAATATCCAGGTATGGGCTGTTTCTGGGGAGCCGAGAGGCAGTTTTGGAGGCAGAATGGAGTTTACTCCACTCAAGTGGGTTACGCGGGAGGATACACTCCAAATCCTACCTACAAAGAGGTCTGCTCAGGTAAGTCTTTGTCTTTGGTTTTGAAGGATTGTGAGCAGAATCCTGTCAGATTATGGGTGACGATGAAGAGTGACTGCGGCAACTGAAGAGATTTGGTATTTAGTCAACCCTGGTATTGGCCTCGCATCCTAAACTGTAATGAAGTCAATGGTGTGCCCGTCCCATTGTTAGCCCCTAGTAATTAATAAAGTCATATACGTACAAAGACTCTGAGCAAGAAGAAAACACCCACACATTCTTTTTCTTTCCACATAACCCAGAGGCCTAATGGAGAAGTCTAAACTTCTCATTTTTGTTATTATTATTAATAATTTGTTATTTTTTTATACAGTTCAATGCACAGCATCCTCTGATTTCCACACCAAACCCTTGCGTTTATTTTTCGCTGCACTCTTATACTAATCCTCTACAACCCTAATACCCCAGTACAGTTTCTGTTATCTATAACATAGAACCACTGGTAGACAACTGGCTGATGTTGTTGTTAAAGGAAATTCTTATTAAGAGCATTGTCCAAATACCTCAATTTTACACATGATACTGTACTGATTACAAATTGTCTTATAAATGCTAAAGAAAACATATAGATTGGGGAGAATTTCTTGTGGGAATATGTAACAGTAGGCATGGCCCTGCACGTGAAAATGTTTAATGTTTAATTTTAAAATGTATTGAATAAAAAAAGGGCTGCCATGCCTTTAGCAATAACTGATGCGTAGATAACCAGAACTCCTGAAAAACATAGCAAAAAATGAGAAGCATCATTTATGGAAAGATCAACGATCCTTCTTATTTATCCAAATGATCCATTTCTTCCTAATACTTTGGCCCTCTCGTATTTTGGATTTCCATCATTTGCCTGCACTATGTGCAATTTTTATAAGCATATGTGATCCAAAACTTGTCTGGTAGTTATCGCCCACTCTGTTTAATGTTAAATAATTAGATTGCTTATATAAATGAAGATGTGTAGCACAGCTTCACTCATGGTTCTAGTACACCAAGAGTATTGTGAGCTTTATGTTTGATTGAGATACTTTGAAGGCTTTTTGTAGCTATTTTATTTCTGTGTTGTATTTTATCAATAACGAGCAAAAAGCAAAACGGTCATTAAATAATAAGAGTCCTGGCATAAAGAAACAGGAAAAATCTTTCAAGTTTATTTTCTGATAGCTTTTCTAGTTGGATTTGTAGTGCAAAAACACAGCTGAGGTTATTTTTCTAGTGCTTGTTTTTATACACATATGCATTACAGATGGTTATATGACTCCAGATGCTGGACACTAGAGGATTTGTTTTCTTGGAGATACCCAGAAGCATAAGCACGTGTTTCATAGCATTGTCTGTGCAAAGATAAATGGGACATGCATGTAGTACACGCTTCTGTACCCAGTTGTGCAGCTGAACCGAGTCGGAGAATTTACTGAATTCCCCATGATACTCGTTTCCTACTTGGCTTCCTCTACCCCTATTCTATTCTGAATTTTTTTTTTTTTTTTTTGTCTTTGAACTCACTTAACATACTTATTGTAAAGAGAGCTCAGCTATTGCCATCCGACTGCTTCTAGTTCACAAAATCAAAGAATGTCAGGAGTTGGAAGGGACCTGGAAAGCTCATCCAGTGCAATCCCCCCATGGAGCAGGAACACCCAGCTGAGGTTCCACAGGAAGGTGTCCAGGCGGGTTTGAATGTCTGCAGAGAAGGAGACTCCACAACCTCCCTGGGCAGCCTGGGCCAGGCTCTGACACCCTCACCCCAAACAAGTTTCTTCTGATCTTCAAGTGGAACCTCCTGTGTTCCAGTTTGCACCCATTACCCCTTGTCCTGTCACTGGTTGCTCTGCACTGGTCTCTCTGCAGCAGTTCCCTGTCCTTCTGGAACTGAGGGGCCACAACTGGACACAAGATTCCAGGTGTGGTCTCCCCAGGGCAGAGCAGAGGGGCAGGAGAACCTCTCTGACCTACTGACCACCCCCTTCTAACCCACCCCAGGTACCATTGGCCTTCCTGGCCACAAGGGCCTAGTGCTGGCTCATGCTCACCCTGCTGTCCCCAGGACCCCCAGGTCCCTTTCCCCTACACTGCTCTCTAATAGGTCATTGCCCAGCTTACACTGGAACCTGGGGTTGTTCCTGCCCACATTCAAGACTCTACACTTGCCCTTGTTCTATTTCGTTACATTTTTCCCCGCCCAACTCTCCAGCCTGTCCAGGTCTCTGATGGCAGCACAGCTTCCAGTGTCAGCCACTCCTCCCAGCTTGGTGTCACCAGCAAACTTGCTGACAGTCACTCTATTCCCTCATCCAAGTCATTGATGAATATATTGAATAATACCGGCCCCAGCACTGACCCTTGAACACTCCACTAGATCCAGGCCTCCAACTGGGCTCTACCCCATTGATCAAACTAGTTGCCACAGTTTTAACTGGGAAGAACAGTTCTTATGAAATCGTCGACTTCAGTTTTACACTGTGCGATTACCACTTTCTTATTCATCTTTTCTGGCAAGATCACGTCTACGGTAAAAACAGTCATGTCCTCTAAATGCAGCCGTAGAAAGAACATCAGAGACATCAATACAGTCTCCACTTGGCAAGACTTTGGGCTTTGCTTCCAGCCAATGCAGTCCTGACAATCTTTGCAGGGAAGTTATTCGAGTCCAGCGCCTTTCTGGCACAAACAAAAAAAGCAACAATTCTTTGGATGAAACATTTAGCACTTCTTCTAAAGGACATGGTTCGCTACATCTCAGGCAAAATAGAGTCTGTTTACTCTTTTTCCCCATGCTAAGGTTGCTCAAAACTTATTAACCAATGGTGAGTTTTTTTGATTCAGTTGCCTAAATGCAGGATTTCATGGCATTCGAGATGTCTGAGAATATCCTATGTGCCACGCTATAGTCGTGTCTGACAGTTTTTTGTGGATGACCCAGGCACCCTTAGACAGCACAAAAGTAACTGAAGGCCTATATGTGAAGAGCAAATTCAGATATAATGTATCTATACGTATGTTCACGATCCGTGCTTCTATTGGAGATAGAGATGTGGGCCATGCACTGTTGACTTACACACCTGTGCTCTGCCTACCTGTTGCAGAGGCAGCTCAGTGTGTGCCTGCTGAGGATGAGATATTCCAGTCTCTTGTTCTTGGATATTCGTGGAGACATGAACTGTTCTTGATTGTGTGTCTGTCATCTGATCCATGCATGTTATATATCACAGAAATGTAGAATGGTTTGGGTTAGAAGGACCCTTTAGGGATCATCTAGTTCGGACCCTCCCTGCTGTGGGCAACGTTGTGTTTCACTAGATCAAGTTGCTCAAAGCCCTATTCAACCTGACCTTGAACACTTATTATGACGGGACATCCACGACTACTCTGGGCAGCCTGTTCCAGTTTCTTACCACCCCATTTTAAGAAGTTTCTTGCTTATACCTAATCTAAATCATAGAAGTATAGAATCATAGAATCGTTTTGGTTGGAAGAGACCCTTAAAATCATCAAGTCCAACCATTAACCCAACACTGGAACTAACCCATGTCCCTGAGAACCTCATCTACATGTCTTTTAAGCCCCTCCAGGGATGGTGACTCCAGCACTGCCCTGGGCAGCCTGTTCCAATGCCCCACAGCCCTTTGGGGAAGAAATTGTTCCCCACATCCAACCTCAACCTCCCCTGGTGCAACTTGAGGCCGTTTCCTCTGCTCCTGGCGCTTGTTCCTGGGGAGCAGAGCCCGACCCCCCTGGCTCCAAGCTCCTTTCAGGCAGTTCAGAGATCAGAAGGTCTCCCCTCAGCTCCTGTTCTCCAGCTGAACCCCCCAGGTCCCTCAGCCGCTCCCATCACACTTGTGCTCCAGCCCCTCACCAGCTCCGTTCCCTTCTCTCCACTCACTCCAGCACCTCAAGGCCTTTCTTGTTGTGAGGGGCCCAAAACTGACCCCAGGATTTGAGGTGGGACCTCTTTCATAGAATCACAAAATGGTTTGGGTTGGAAGGGACCTTAAAGTTCATCCAGTCCAAGCCCTGTCGTGGCAGGGACATCTTCACCCAGCCCAGGTTGCTCAGAGCCCCATCCAGCCTGACCTTGAACATTTCCAGGGGCGGAGCATCCACAGCTTCTCAGGGCAGCCTGTTCCAGTGCCTCACCACCCTCATGGGGAAGAATTTCTTCCTTGTATCTAATCTAAATCTCCCCTCTTTCAGTTTAAAGCCATCACCCCTTGTCCTATCACTACATGCCCTTGGTAAAAGTCCCTCTGCAGCTTTCTTGTAGGTCCCCTTTAGGTACTGGAAGGCTCCTCTTACAGCACTCAGGTGGTGGCTGAGCTGTTATGACGCTGTGTTGATGCCCCTGAAAACTTAAACCAGGCTCAGAGGAAGAGCAGCGTTGTTCACCTCTCCCTTGGGGAGGTAGGACAGTCATGATTCTGCTTGAAGGGTCAGCTCAGCGTTACCCTGTTCACATGTGGGACCGGTTATTGAAGATTCTTCAGTCAGTTGATAGGGTATTGCCTTGCTTAATTGACATTTAAGGGATAATTGATTTACTTTGAAGCTTATGAATACAGCGCTAGAAAATTATTTTTACATTTTACGGTGACAACCATGCAAATACAAATCTGAAAAAGCATTCTGGTGTGCGTGAAGGATTTTGAGCTATTTTCAGTGCATAAATACAGCGATTTTGGCCAGCAGGAGACAACCCAGGATGTTCATTCAGTATGAAACAGCTTTTCATATTTTGCTTACAGATGTTCAGAACAATTCTGTTTATCTGTATATTCATCAGCTTTTGGAAATCTGCATAGCTCAAGTGGCACTGAAATCAGAAGCTAAAAACACCGCTGTTGTTATTCATAAACGGGTTATGCACAATTACCATCTGAAATATGCAGCTAACGATGATTTCCTTAAAAACAGTGCGGTTTATAGGCTTATGGTTCGAGTTGGTAACATCCAAACAGGTAATTTTATTTTGTTTCAGGTTTTTTTCTTTAACTTCAATGACTGTAGTGTCAGAAAAATAGATGAATGTGCCTGTTTATTATCCAATATTAGTTAGGAGGCTTAGTGAACATAACAGTATATTTAGCTATTTAAATGATCTAGTCAACTCTCAGTAGCTTTCTGAAGCATTTTCTCTTGTAGACAAGTCACATTGCTCTATAATTAACAATGCAATATAACAGTATGCTACATGGACTTAGTTTCTGCATTGAGTTACATAAAACACTTGATTGTGAAGTTGTTTCTTGTTTCTTATGCAGCAAACCCACGTTTTTCTGAGGGTTGGTCTTGCATCTTGCATACCAATTATTCTTTTGATTCTTCTACATAGGAGTTCACAGTATCACAGTATCACAGTATGTTTGGGATTGGAAGGGACCTCAAAAGATCATCTAGTCCCATCTCCCGTCCCAGTTCTCCTTAATATGTCTGGGCTTCCAAGTGTCATCTGGAAGACGTCAAAATAGCTGATGGAAGAAGGTAGAGAAGGGCAAAATTAATTTCTTTCTCTATTACCTCCGATCCCTTTGGTCAGTGGGTCCTGTCCTGTATCCAAACCAGCATGGTCAGCAGGACAAGGGCAGTCATCCTTCCCCTGTACTCTGCATTGGGGAGGCCACACCTGGAGTATTGTGTTCAGTTCTGGGCCCCTCAGCTCAGGAAAGAGATTGAAGTGCTGGAGCGGGTCCAGAGAAGAGCAACAAGACTGGGGAAGGGACTTGAGCACAAGCCCTGTGGGGAGAGGCTGAGGGAGCTGGGCTTGTTCAGTCTGGAGAAGAGGAGGCTTAGAGGTGAGCTCAGCACTCTCTAGAACGACCTGAAGGGCAGTTCTAGCCAGGGGGGGATTGGGCTCTTCTCCCAGGCAGTCAGCAATAGGACAAGGGGGCATGGGCTTCAACTCTGCCAGGGGAAATTGAGGCTGGAGATGAGAAAGCAATTCTGTGCAGAGAGAGTGGTCAGCATTGGAATGGCTGCCCAGGGAGGTGCTGGACTCACCGGCCCTGGCGATTTTTCAACTGAGATTGGCCATGGCACTTAGTGCCATGATCTGGTCAATGGACTGGAGTTGGACCAGGGCTTGGACTTGATGATCTCTGAGGGCTTTTCCAACCCAGTCCATTCTGTGATTCTGTGATTTACAAAGTTAATTCTATCTCAACATCATGTTAGTTATACTATAAGAAGAAGGCAAGACAACCCACAAAGTCAACAGCAGGTTGATGTTTTGGATGCTTTTGCCTTAAGAACGGAGGGCTTGACTCCGTGATGTGGGGTTTATTTGACATACTTCTGCATGAACAGCACGATCATTGAAGCCAAAACCAGAAAATCTGGCTAGCATTTTTATGAGTTTTTAATAGCAATACAGCAAAAATGTCATGTGGCAAAATATTTCCTTCGAAGGCTTCCCATTCTTCAAAAATACAGATGAATATCCTATGACAAGCTATCAGTATATTGAAACTGTGTCTTATATTGCTTGAAAAGGCCTTCATTTAGACGTCACAACACTATTCCAAACTGGGTCTGACTCTCCAAACTGTTTAAATGTATAATTAAACTCCAAATATTCCCTTAACTTTCTGTAGTTTTTAAAGGGATCTGAAGGTTTTCATGAACAGAAACTAAGTTAAGTCCTCAAGACTAAAGTTTCCAAACAGTAATGAGAATGACTCAGAACATTTTCTTTTATTATTAAATTGCTGTCAAGAGAATAGATTCCTGTTGTGCCTTCGTTTGTTCTTTTTTTTTCCATATAAGAACAGGATATAGGAATTTTAATGACTTAGAGATTCTGTTAAGACTATCAGAGTTCATTGCGCTCTTCATCTGTGCAACGTGCTTTGATACCATTGCCCAATTGCTCCACCTCTCCCCTTTTTTTTGCCTAGTTGTCACGGATGCACCCCGAGGTTAATTTAAGGGACAACAGAGTCCAAAACAACTGGTGTTAAACTGGTGAGAAACAGGGTTTTAGTACTCCAAAAGTGACTTGAATACAGGTTCGGATATCAGTTGAGGAAAGTTATTAAGGGACAGCAACTAATACAACAGGACGTCCACAGGGTGCATGCACGTGGCTTCACCCAAACAATACCGGAGCCGTCCCTGAGTCCGGGAAGAGTCCACACTTGCCTGAACACAGTGTGGGATGTTTTTAAAGGGATACACGTACTTGTATTGAGTACAGAAAGTGTACACTCGCGATTCTGCGAGGGTAAATTTACAATACACTCGCAATCCTGCGAGGAGAAATACACGTGCAAATGTGCACGGAATATTACACGTGCTTATGTGGAAGCACGAGAGGAAAATACACCCACGATTCTGCGAGTATTAATTTATACACGTACTCGTATTGAGCGTGGAAAATACGCGTGCAAATGTGCAGGGAAAGTAGAAATACACGTGCAAATGTGCACGGAAAGTAGATACACTCGCAATCCTGCGAGGGTTAATTTTACTCACACCCATGGCGGCAAGGCAAGCGGAGTCTCCATCCCGGGAGGGGCTCTCAGCGGCAGCATCTCGCTCGTGCTCCGAGAGGTTGCGCACAAGGGGCACGTCTCGACGAGAGTCTCATTTTTATAGCCTGATCAGATCTGACTGCGAGCATTCCAGAAGCTTCTCTGCACCCCCACCCTGGCTGTGGGTGTCCCTGAAGCTTCCAAACATCCCCACACTGGCCGTGGGTGCCCAGCGGCTCCCTGGCACCTTGGTGCTCCCTTCTTAACGGCCCTGGCCAAGGGGCTCTGGGGCCAAACAAAAGAAGCTGTCGGCCTCAAACAGCAGAGAGAGGAGCTGTGTCTATTCCTTCCATACTGAAGGAGGGAGGGGGAGAGAGTGGGGTTTGTACTCTGCCACACTGGTTTACCTGTAAGGAAGGAAGGAAAGGTCAACCAGTCAAAGTACAAAACTATTGATCAAAGTTAATGTCATTTACTGTGGATATTAGTGTTTTGTATAGTTTTTTAGCAGTTGAAGAACAGGATATTGTAGAAAACACATAATTCCTGTTACCTAGGCCACAGAATACATTGTGTTTCTGTAGTTACAAGACTAACTAAACTTTGGTATAACCCTATGAACTCCACTTTGCCCTCGATGCAATTGCTAAGTCATGAAATAAAACGAATCTACCCATTTCACTTCAAAGGAACATCATTTGGAAAGGTGACAGCAGATGCTGCTGCAACGTTAAAGCCTTGGCAACAAGAAATACAACAGACGCATTGAATCTCAGTTACGTGCTGCATTGCAGGTCTACCTAGAAAATTGTCTCTGTTGACATGGCTGACAGGTTCTTTTTTGACAGAGAAGCTTCTTGTTGGTCAAGAAAACTTCATCGTACCTTAGTGTGCCAGGATACAGAGAAGTATTCTATAGATCTATGGTTTAAAAATAAAAGGCAGAATAAATATTGCCCCAAAACCAAAAAGCTCCGTGTCCGCAACGGATGGTGGTCCCTCTGCTTAGGGAGTTCTGCTGCATCTTTAATCAAGGTTGGGTTTATGTTTCCATTCCAGAACTTGACTTCTCAGTGTTAATATCATGGCTGATTCAGCCTTGAAGAAATTAAACTGATATTTATTATTTAGATATCTGATTGTGCCTTGTGGCAAATTTAAAATCCTAATAGCCTCACTGCTCTTCTCTTTTATCTGTTTATCGCGGCGTTGCCTGTAATCACAGGCTTAGGTAGGAATAGCACTATAAATACTAAATACATTATTTATTATTAACAACTTTGTTTGAATTGTATTCCGCTGAGATGTGTTGTTTCTGTCTTTCTCATCTCCTGGTTTTATTAAAGATATGTATAAGACGAAAATGTGATAGCCCCAGAGGTTGAAAGAGCCATTACAGAATAAATCAAAGACAAAATCTTCTGACCTGGAGCCTGCACTAAGTTCCCAAAGGACCTTCATTTCCAGAAGAGACTCCATGTGATGTTCACCGCGTCCCTGTGTCTGAAAACAGAAGATGCAGCAGGAACCTGCTTCTCATTGTAGGCGTGAGAACATGGTGTAGTTGTGAAAAAGATGATGTTACCAAAGGGCTCACTTGTTATTATGACTGCTGGGGTTTTCTTGCACTTTGGTTTTACTTTGGAGACACTAGAAAGGAAAAAAACAACCCAAACTTAAAAACCAAAACCAAACACAGCAACAACCAATCACAAACCAACCCAACAAGACCAGCTGCCTCATTCTACCGAAATGTCCTCCCAGAAGTAGTGATTACTACAGGTGGTAACTCCGTTCAGTTGCCTGTGGCTGTTTGTGTCCATGAGCCAGCACTGGGCCCTTGTGACCAGGAGGCCAGTGGTACCTGGGGTGGGTTAGAAGGGGGTGGTCAGTAGGTCAGAGAGGTTCTCCTGCCCCTCTGCTCTGCCCTGGGGAGACCACACCTGGAATCTTGTGTCCAGTTGTGGCCCCTCAGTTCCAGAAGGACAGGGAACTGCTGCAGAGAGTCCAGCGCAGCCACCAAGATGCTGAAGGGAGTGGAGCATCTCCCGTGTGAGGAAAGGCTGAGGGAGCTGGGGCTCTGGAGCTGGAGAAGAGGAGACTGAGGGGTCACCTCATTAATGTTTAAAGATATATAAAGGGGGAGTGTCAGGAGGATGGAGCCAGGCTCTTCTCGGTGACAACCAGTGATAGGACAAGGGGTAATGGGTACAAACTGGAACACAAAAGGTTCCACTTAAATATGAGAGGAAACTTCTTCTCGGTGAGGCTGTCCTCTTGGCCAGGCTGTCCAGAGAGGTTGTGGAGTCTCCTTCTCTGCAGACATTCAAACCCGCCTGGACACCTTCCTGTGGAACCTCAGCTGGGTGTTCCTGCTCCATGGGGGGATTGCACTGGATGAGCTTTCCAGGGCCCTGCCAACCCCTGACATTGTGGGATTCCGTGATGGTAAAAGACACTTTGAGAGGGATTTTGAGAAGTCCAGAGCTAAAGGGTTTGCTCACAAAAAATCAGAAATATCATACAAATCCCCTTGGGAGTGTGACACACGGTAGCAGACAACTGCACTGTGCTACTGATTTAAAGGCTTACAGAGGAAAAATATTCACTAAGGAAATACAGCTTTTTTTTCCACTTAGTTGGATATACTGAAATATTTCATTATGAAAAGAACAGCCCCCAACTTCTCACAATTACACAGTGACATCCATTAAGTGAAATCATCAGCAAAGCTGCAACATTTTTTGGTCAGCCTCGAGATGCATTTTTGGTGGAAAAGGCTCATAAAATATCAGGAGTTTATAACTATTAACAGCAAGAAATATTTTCTAAGAGAGGTTAAGCAGTCTGAGGAGTCCTGACTTATACTGGTAAAGCCAAGAAATGAAGGAAGTCATTTTTCAATTTAACTGCTGCTGATTTGCTGTGGGCTGGGATTTGAGTACATCCATTGTAGGCCAATTCTTCTGAAAAGAGACAAAAAAATTGTAAGATGCTTTCATCTGGTAAAAAATACAGTGATTGTAAAGTTGGGATAGGCTGTAAATTATGATCAGGTCACAAGAGCAGGTGTAAGATCCAATCTACAAATTTCTGCGTGAGGTATCAATGACTTTAAACTGAGAGAGGATGGGTTTAGATCAGATATAAGGATGAAATTCTTCCCCCGAGGGTGGTGAAGCACTAAAACAGGTTCCCCAGAGAAGCTGTGGATGCTCCATCCCTGGAAATGTTCAAGACCAGGCTGGACGGGGCTCTGAGCAACCTGGGCTGGTGAAGATGTCCCTGCTCATGGCAGGGGTTGGAACGAGATGATCTTTGAAGTATCTTCCAACTCAAACCATTCTGTGATAGGCTCCATCACTTTATGTTTGCATGATGTTAGGTTGGATGCCCTAAGTACAACTGCCGTTTGGTACTTAAAAGGAGACTGTAAGGAAGATGGGGATGGACTTTTGAGCAGGGCCTGTTGGGATAGGACAAGGGGTGATGGTTTTAAATGAAAGAGGGGAAATTCAGACTAGGGAAAAATGTTTGACACTGAGGGTGGTGAGAGCCTGGCCCAGGTTGGCCAGAGAGGTGGTGGATGAACCATCCCTGGAGACATCCCAGGCCAGGCTGGATGGGGCTCTGAGCAACCTGAGCTGGTGAAGATGTCCCTGCTCATGGCAGGGGTGCCACTGGGGGAGCTTTGAAGCTCCCTTCCAACCCAAATTATTCTATGATTCTATGATTCTACGTGTAATCAGAGTAGTAAACTACAAAGCCTAAGCCCCTGAAAGGACTATTATCTGATTTTTATTTGAATACCGAAAGTGAGAGAAAATCTGCTGTTTCTATCAGTAGAGACTTCCTCAGTAATATGATGCAACATCCCTCATAACTGACCTGTAGAAGGACTCGGGCAGATCTGTTGGAGCCTGCAGCAGAGATCTTTACCACCACAGCTCAAGGGATAATCCACAAGCCACACAAGATGCTTCAGACAAAAGATAACTGAGGTCCAGTTGATACACAGGCCTGTTCTGCTTGTTTTCATAGACTTCAAGATCATGTCTTCTTGTGTGGGACCTGTCTGCTCCTACAGTTCAGGCAGGAGGGAGCGTGGATCACTCTTTCCTTGACCCTGGGATCTTAGCTTTGTTTAATGAATTGTGTCAACCATTGCTTGGCTGAGTCACTTAAAGGTTCATTTCAGTCTTCACTCAGGAACCCAATTCCCATTTTATTTAAGCTGTCTTTCTGTAAATTCCTGCAATATACAATATCAAAAAAGGGAGAAAATGAAGGGAAAGTATTTGACTAGTTGAAACATAACTGTGTTGTGTGAAACCAAGGACGCATTTAATCTAGCAATCTACTTCATCAAAAGTCATCAGGAGTTCCATCCTCATATACCTCCCGGCTTCCAGATATTAGTGATTTAGTGTTTAAAAATCACCAATGACCTTTTCTGTATTAACTTGTTTATCCATTTCTTCAACGTGATTTTATTTCTGGCATTCGCAAATATGAGGGGAAATTGTGGCTTCATTAACTCTGGTGCTTAACCTGTGCAAGAAGTTTCAAAGAAAACTCGCTGTAGTTAAATGATATTTTGCTAAAGGTTATTTCATGGCAGCTGGGTATCAATATGTCTGGGAATGAAGTATTTATTGTGAGGACTAAGTTATAAGAGTTTAATTTGCTTTACTGACTCTCTGCCTTATTAATGAGTATTCCATAGCGACCTGCTGTACCATCAGTAGAGCTCAAAGCAACAGGTAAAGTGGGAAATTGAGAAAAAACATGGTAATGTGGAAAAAACGAAGTGCGGAGGCATCATAGGAGATCTGAAAAGACCAGATTTTAATTTTCTTAATTCTGAATGGTTATTGCTTCGGAACGCTTCTGTAATGCACCTTTGGAGGCTTTCACTTGGGCAGCAGGGAAGGATTATTCTTCATGGCAGCACATCATGTGGCATCAGCCTCCCCTGATGTGCTTCTCACAGGATGCTGCTAGCAGGAGGTGGTTTATTACTCCATACTTACAACAGTTGCCCTCGTTCGTCTACACTGGATTCGAATTGTATGTGAACTGTGGCCACCAACAGCACTAGGAGCACACCTCATTTCCACATCAAGGTCTCTTCAACCTGTTGGTGTGGACTAAGTGGCCAGTCTAAGGTCCTAAGTCTTAGACCTTAGTCTAAGGTTTTGCACTTCAAAAGGAGGAGAAGCTGCCTGACTTGGATAGAGTCCACTTGGAGCTGCAGACATGATCAGTTGCACCACTGGAATGCTTGGTAGTCCCTGATACGGTCACAGCCAGACCAGCAGCTTGTCCTGGACAATTCCCAACCCCAGCTGAAGCTTTATATGGTACAATTACTCAAACCCAATTAGCAGTGTGAATGCACAAGCCCTCTTCAGTTGAGTCTCGAGGTGAGTTCTGTTGTGCAGTTGGCCATAGAGCCAGGGAGTCATCCAAGGCCTGTTGTATTTTCTAATGAATATTTCACACTAAGAAACTCAAGTGGACTTGTCCTGCAGCTGGGGAGGAACAACCCCAGGCACCAGCACAGGTTGGGGTTGAGCTGCTGGAAAGCAGCTCTGCAGAGAAGGACCTGGGAGTTCTGGGGGACAACAGGGTGACCGTGAGTCACCAATGTGCCCTGTGGCCAAGAGGCCAATGGGACCTGGGGTGCATGAGGAAGAGTGTGAGCAGCAGATGGAGGGAGGTTGTTCCTCCCCCTCTGCTCTGCCCTGGGGAGGCCCCATCTGCAGTTTGGGTCCAGTTCTGGGCTCCCCAGTTGAAGAAGGACAAGGAATTACTGGAGGGAGTCCAGGGAGGGACACAAAGATGCTGAGGGGTCTCGAGCATCTTTGTGATGAGGAGACTGAGAGAGCTGGGGCTGTTGAGCTGGAGAAGAGAAGCTGAGAGGGATGTGATCAATGGGATCAATATCTCAGGGTGGGTGTCAGAGGATGGACCAGACTCTGTTCAGTGGTGCCCAACGCCAGGGTGAGGGGCAACGGGCACAGACTGAAACCCAGGAGGCTCCATGTGAACATGAACAGAAACTTGTTTGCTGGGAGGTGCCAGAGCCTGGCCCAGGCTGCCCAGAGCGGGTGTGGAGTCTCCTTCTCTGAGACATTCAAACCCGCCTGGACCCGCCTGTGTGATCTGCTCTGGTGACCCTGCGTGAGCAGCTGGGTTGGACTGGGGGATCTACAGAGGTCCCTTCAACCCCAACCAGCCTGGAACTCTGTGACTACCCTACTCTTTGTTTTCAATCTTTTTTGAGGTTTATTGTCTATATTGACTTTCACAACCAGCTCTTTAAACCCGTGGATCCTTGGAGTTCTCAAGAAGGAATTACCAGCTTTGCCTCCTTGACTCTGCATGTGGTGCCTGGAGACACTTCTGTTCCTATTACTGAGCTCAAAAATATATGGTGGCTGTGCTTGGATACATATGTGCCAGCACACAGGTCAAATCTACCTGGGAAAAAACCCAACCCTGACACATGGCTAACCTTATTTTTTGTCTACTAGTTCCCCACTTGGTTTTATCCAGTGTTCATTCAGTGAAGTGATTCAATTAGAAACTATTTTTGTTTTATTTCCGAGCAGTGAAAAATGTTAATTTTAGCTGAAATGTCTTCAGGTGATTCTGTTCTAATGTCACATTTCCATAAATTCTATACAGTTTTCTTTCTGCTAAAATAGCACAGAAGTAGAACAAAAATACTGAAAAAGGTGTCATTGATGTTTTGAATGCTGGACTTGACATGGACTGTGACCTTGCTGTGTAAAGCACAGAAAAGAAATAACGTCCTTTTGTCCCTATGCATACCATATAAGACTAAGAGAAGAGACAAGAGATTACTGCACACACTTGGAGAAATCAAAAGAAACTGTAAGAGAATTTTAATTAATATGTTAAGCCATCATCTCAGCATACTAGTACATACATGCCACTGCCTGTTGAAAGTGATTTCAGCTATACTGACCATGGGGTCCTGGGCTGTTGTTGTGTTTTAAAGTGGAGTGTAGAATCATGGAATCACAGAATCACAGATTATCCTGAGTTGGAAGGGACCCACCAGAATCATGGAGTCCAACTCCTGTCCCTGCACAGGACACCCCACAGGTCACCCCGTGTGTCTGAGGACGTTGTCCAGTCTCTTCTTGAACACTGTCAAGTTGGGGCCGTGACCCCTCCCTGGGAGCCTGTTCAGTGTCCAGCACCTCTGGGTGAAGAACCTTTTCCTCATGTCCAACCTGAACCTCCCCTGGCACATCTTCTGCCGTTCACTTGGGTCCTGTTGTTGGTCACCAGATGATGCAGGCTGTGACAGTTCTCAGGAATCTCACCAACCACGAAAAACAGGGCTGCTCTCCTGTTACCTGGTACTAGAGTATTTGCTAACGTGTTTTAGCACCTCTAGGAGAGGGAGGAGAAGATGGTTTTCATCACTAAAAGCATGAGGTTAGCTCGCTGAGCCTGTGTGGTGTCCCACTGAAGGGGTGGCTTTTGCTGTCGATAGGCAGTTGCATTTCCATCTGAAGAAGTCACAGAAGCAAGTATGACCTTCATGGATGATACTAAATGAGTGATAATGGGCAACGAAGCTGGGGAAAGGGCTGGAACACAAATGTGATGGGAGCGGCTGAGGGACCTGGGGGGTTCAGCTGGAGAACAGGAGCTGAGGGGAGACCTTCTGATCTCTGAACTGCCTGAAAGGAGCTTGGAGCCAGGGGGGTCGGGCTCTGCTCCCCAGGAACAAGCGCCAGGAGCAGAGGAAACGGCCTCAAGTTGTGCCGGGGGGGTTGAGGTTGGATGTGGGGAACAATTTCTTCCCCAAAGGGCTGTGGGGCATTGGAACAGGCTGCCCAGGGCAGTGCTGGAGTCACCATCCCTGGAGGGTTGAACAGACAAATAGATTTGCTTCTTAGGGACATGGTTTAGTGCTAGATTTAGGTTATGGTTTGACTCAGTGATCTCGATAGTCTTCCAACCAAAATGATTCTATGATTGTACTCAACCTATTTGTGTTAAAGGGCTGGCGATCTGTGCCTGTGTTCAGTTTAGAAGCTTCTAGGGGGCAACTAAATGGAGAAGGCAAAAATCTTTCAGCATAAGTGGGAGGCTGCTGGGAGTTGTCTACATTGGGCGAGTTATGGGACTCTCTGGATGGTTTTTTGGGGAAAAAAATCTTTGTGGCCCATGGGCATTGTTGAGCTCTTCATGGCCCTGTCAGGACACGTCTGCCTCCCCTGTTGTGCCTCCTTTCTGGTTCAATCCTCCTAGAAGGGGAGGAAATGGAGATCCCTTCAAGCACTTAGAGATAATTATGCATCAAATTGCTGCAGGGACCTGTAGCAATTGCTTTATCTTGCTTCTCTGCAAGCAGAGGAACCATTCTGTTCGGCTTAGAAGCCACCAGCAGCAATACGCACTGAGGCTAAAACGTGCAGTAGAGCTGGCAGCCTTGGCCAAGATGCACCTTCTTAATTATAAGGGTGGGAAGAGTTTCCAAAACAAGGTACAAATTTGCCAGCACCGGGAAGCTTTAAATTAGAGTTTATCTTTCTCAAATATGTTCAGCTTAGCCATGAGTTTTTCACCTTACTGAATATGTTCCTTCTCAAAAGGAGACTCTTGTTTAAAGGGGGCTCTCCAGCCTCTATTATTAACAAGATCATAGTTTATTCTGGTCATAACTTTATTCCGGCCATAACTTCCCTTTATTCCTCCTGGAAAGGTGACAGGTACTACGTACCAAACTAAAAATTTGCATTATTATAACTAAAATGATTACACATTGTTTATTTTTCAGTTATAATTATGGTGTTTTAGATATCCTGGAAAGGATACAGGGTTTAATCACATCATTCTGTGTGCTGAATGCTGTGAAAATCCTTTGTTCCAGCTCAAGTACAACACCATTGTAGGGCTCTTATATCTGTTAAGGAAGTAACACATTGAGCCAAATTGATCTCAGACATAATTCTACTGATGTCAATGGTGTTAGATCAGGAAGAAATTTGTCTCGGTCAGTAAATAAGTGGATAAGATAAAAGAGAAAAGTGTCTACCAAGTAGCAAACAGGTCTTGGAAAAAGTTCTTTTCATTGATTAGGCCCTGCTTGTGCAATGGTTTGAAGCTACGAAGCATTGCGAGAGTGCTAAATATTGGTGGTATTATTATTATTACTATTATTTTCTGCATGGACTGTGTACGGTGAGGAAAATGGCCAGGATTGTATTTCGTTCTTCTCCTTTCAGTTTTTGGCAACGCGCTTTTCTTCAGCAGACCTGACCCCGAATCAGTGGTAGGTGCAGATGGGACCATTATTTTTCAGCACTTCGTTTATTTTGATTTAACAAATGTCTTCGTTTTCATTCTTGCCCCCATTCCTTTCTGTTTGGGGACAGTTTTGCCCTTCTGCAGGTGTTGAAAGGTGTTCAAAGACAGGAGCAATGTCTAATGAGTTCTCCACTTACAACGCGGTCTCCCAGCCTGCCTTTGCGATCCATTCAGAAGTCATTAAGTGAAGCTAAAATTAAGCTAAAAAATAGAAACTAAGATCTAGTGTCCTTAGTATGTGAGCTGAACCCAGGCACTGGCTTGGAAGTGCAAAGAAGGAAAGATCCAAAGTTCAAGAATTGAATAGGTCAGATTTTGGATGGGGAGGGGACTTATTCTGTCTTCTGCTTCCAAACGTGCTGCAACGTGTCATCCAAAATATAAACGTGGTGGGTACAGAAGCAAACAACATGAGATTCTTGCACAGCACAAAGCAGAGGTCCCAGATTTGGCTTCCTGCAGTGTATCTGGCATGAAATTGTTATGAAGTGAACTAAACATAGGTTATCAATGAGAATAGGTCCTAGGACCTTGCCCTTCTTTCTCTCCTTCTCCTCCCTGCCCCAGATTGCCCTAATCAGCAGAAGAAAAGAAGCTTCTCATCTGGGTTTATGGTGTCCAAAGAAGAAAATGGAGCTGGGGAAGAGCCTGGAGCACAAGTGTGATGGGAGCGGCTGAGGGAGCTGGGGGGTTCAGCTGGAGAACAGGAGCTGAGGGGAGACCTTCTGATCTCTGAACTGCCTGAAAGGAGCTTGGAGCCAGGGGGGTCGGGCTCTGCTCCCCAGGAACAAGCGCCAGGAGCAGAGGAAACGGCCTCAAGTTGCACCAGGGGAGGTTGAGGTTGGATGTGGGAAACAATTTCTTCCCCAAAGGGCTGTGGGGCATTGGAACAGGCTGCCCAGGGCAGTGCTGGAGTCACCATCCCTGGAGGGTTGGACAGACGGACGTGAGGTTCTCAGGGACACGGGGCAGTGTTGGACTTGGCAGTGTGAGTTAAATGGTTTGACTCGATGATCTTGAAGGCCTTTTCACAGAATCCCAGAGTGCCAGGGATAGAAAGGGACCTGGAAAGCTCATCCAGTGCAATCCCCCCATGGAGCAGGAACACCCAGCTGAGGTTCCACAGGAAGGTGTCCAGGCGGGTTTGAATGTCTGCAGAGAAGGAGACTCCACAACCTCCCTGGGCAGCCCGGGCCAGGCTCTGCCACCCTCACCCCAAACAAGTTTCTTCTCATCTCTAAGTGGAACCTCCTGTGTTCCAGTCTGTACCCATTGCCCCTTGTCCTACCATTGGTTGTCACCGAGAAGAGCCTGGCTCCATCCTCCTGACACTCATCTGTTAACATTAATGAGGTCACCCCTCAGTCTCCTCTTCTCCAGCTCCAGAGCCCCAGCTCCCTCAGCCTTTCCTCACACTGGAGATGCTCCACTCCCTTAATGATTTCCGATCATTCCCACTCAATCCCTTAATCATTTTCCAACCAAAACGATTCTATGAATCTATAATCTTGCATTTGTGGCTACCCAGTGGCCTTTCTTCATGAGGACAAGTACTGAATGTTCTTCCTGAGCGTATCCTCTAGCCTGGTAGTCAGGATGCTCTCTGAAGACGTACGACTCTTATTTTGAGCCATTTGGGATCCAGGCATCACATTTCCTGAGCAGGTGTTTGAACCAAGCGCTATCACACCAAAGGTGTGCAGCGTTTTGATACCAGCTCCCGCTGTTTCAGATCTAATTAACTAGGAAGAGCAAAATACTTCCCTGTTTTTGCCCAGCGATTCGCGCTCTCCGTACCCCACCAAAGTCACTAATGATTAGACGTATCTTTTATATAGCAGCGGGGATTTAAGGACCTTTCCATAATAAAGAGAATTATTTCTAAAGCTCGCCTGAAGGATGACTTATTCAGGCACCTATGGAAAATAAAATAATAAATTAAAAAGGGAAGAATTTTGCAACAAAGCTGCGTTTTGTTGCTACCGCTCTTGAAATAGGCAGTTTTGATCTTCTACTAAAGGTGCGGAAATAAATAGTGTCACAACAGATTGAGAAGGCAAATTCTGCAGACCAACTGAGTATAAAGCCAAGTGTCTTCCTGCATATTCATCTATTTATTGCCTTAGATTCTCTTCTAATTCCTTTATTTTCAATATGATAACAGACTTTTCTCCATGCAGACTCATTGTTACCGTGAAATAGAGTTTGTCTACACGTGATATGTTCGTATAACGTGTGAGGGCAGAATTCATCAAAACAATTGAGCTCTGAGCAGGGGTATCACTTAGTTGCTTTTTATCTCCTTTATTCTCAACTTAGTGCATTTGAATTGTTAAACAGCAGCGCCAAAGAGTTCCTTACAAAAGCTGTTGCCATAGTGTTATACTGGGATACGGATTCTTTTTGTGTTGCTGACACAGTAAGTGGTTATTTATTTGTACTTAGGCCTATTTAATGACTCTTAATTAGAAGAATGGCCCAGAGTTTGGGGAACAATTCGCCTATTAGAACTGCTGCTCCCGTTGTATTTGCTACAGATTTTTCCAGATAACTTTGTTCAGGAAGCTCTTAGAAAATACCTCCCTCTTTTCTCACCTCTCCAAGAATCCCCAAACTCCCACTGTGATTCTCACACCCGCAATACGACGTTTGGAAACCCCTCCTACAAATTAAGCTTCTCCCTGAATGCAGTAGGGGAAGATCTTCCCATTTCATTACACTCGTGTATCAAATGGGTAGCAGAAGTTCTTCTTGTGCAGCACCACTGTGGCAGTCGGTCTGTGCTTTCTTCTTTTTACATATATATATAAATATATATATATATTTCGTTTGTAGCTTTTGCCTTTCATATTCCTCAGCAGCTGTTTTAGTGCTGGACTTAACGCAGAAAGAAGGAGGAGCATCTCGGCTGAGCTGTTACCTTGAAACGCCGATGATTACCGTCTGTTCTTGGCTCCAAGGGTGACTTGGGTGACCTCCGGCTCCTCCTGCCTATTGTCCTCATTTGAATACTTTATCTCACCTTATAAAGCGCTTTGAAATATACAGCTACGTGGATTTTCCTGGTAGTGAGTGTTGGAGGAAAGCGTTGGTAACAAGGGGAAATCTAAAGTTTTCTTTCATGTTCTGTAGTCATAGAGAACTTGAACTGATATATGTTTTATATCTAAATTGTTTATTAGCTGCAAAGGAACTATATATATCAACATTTTATGTTAAACATAATTTTTAATCTCCATTTTAAGCTTCTGCCTCCTTTCAGTCCTGTAGGATGCAGAAGTAGATACCTTAGTGTATCATATAAAACCTTCTTTGGGCACCTGATAGTTGTCCAAATTTTACAGTATGTGAGAAGACATACTATGTGCAATATCTGCCCCCCAAACCTGCTCTGAATAGTTCATGAAAACATTATTTTCTATTGAAATAAGCTTTCACACAGACATTTTTGCAGCTCTGCAGAATGTGGCGATGGCTTCACTCAGTACTTACGTGTATTCTGCAAATGCACTGAGTTCATTGGAGTTTTCATTTTCATTTCTAATGGAGTTATTGACAAAAAGATCTGCCCCTAGAACTTCTTTAAGTTTGACATAGTAAACATAGCAGAAAAATAGTAGCAAAGGTAATTTATTTTTCCAGTGGATGGACTATAACATATTGTCTCCTTCATTGAAGAACTTCTATGAAGACTGGGTTTTAAAAAGTCTTTCTCATGCAGAAATGTTCTAGAACCCCCTAATTCCCCATGGAGGCTTCTGTTCCCCCACAGGTACCTAAACCACTTCTTCTGTATCTCCTTAACTGAATGCAGCAGCATTTCAGTGCTACAGGCCAACATAAACCTTCTTTCATTGTAAAACTACTACCTTGACACGACCAAAATAATAGTAGGAATAGGAATAGGAATAGCAATAGCAATAGGAATAGGAATAGCAATAGCAAAAGCAATAGCAATAGGAATAGTAATAACAACAGTAATAGTAATAGTAATAGCAATAGGAATAGTAATAGTAATAGCAATAGGAATAGGAATAGTAATAGCAATAGGAATAGGAATAGCAGTAGCAATAGGAATAGTAATAGTAATAGGAATAGGAATAGCAATAGTAATAGAAATAGCAATAGCAATAGTAATAGAAATAGCAATAGCAATAGGAATTGGAATAGTAATACTAATAGCAATAGCAATAGGAATAGTAATAGTAATAGCAATAGGAATAGGAATAGCAGTAGCAATAGGAATAGTAATAGTAAAAGCAATAGGATTAGCAATAGCAATAGTAATAGAAATAGCAATAGCAATAGGAATTGGAATAGTAATACTAATAGCAATAGGAATAGTAACAACAACAGCAACAACAACAATAATAATAGTAGTAATAATAATAATAGTAATAGTAGTAGTAGTAGTAATAATAATAATAATAATAATAATAATAAACAAACCCTTGGGGAAAAAAGGCAAAAGAAAACTACAACAACAAACCAAAAACAAACCGAAAAACCTTGAAGCCAGAAATTGCCGCTTATGCAAGGATAGCGTTAGTGGCTGTGCCATTCCCTTTTAAATAATTCCTCTCTAATTGGTAACGTAATGTAATGGGTAAGTGAACGTATTTCACAGCAGCAGCTGTTGGATGTTCAATGACTGGAAAATACAGTGATGGTGAAGTGTATGGAGTGCTCATCCCATCAGGACGAGTAAGTTAATCATACACAATTCAGTGAACAGCACAGTTGCATTTGCAGAGCAGTGGGCCGCCTTTTAATTGTTGTAGGGCTTTCTCGAGATCTTGCAGGATCTTTTGTCTCAGCTGGAGCAGTTTCGGTTGCATCCCTAAAACTGTCAGTCTTCCTTATTTTTGCAAGGGCCTAACAATTCCTCCTTCACAATACAGCTTAAATTGGACCAGATGCTGCATCAATAGAGCAGTCTGCCCATCTCAGAGGCATTAAGCCCAAAATTATTTAGAAAATTGAAGCCTTTAACATACTCTGGATTAATGTGATTAAGTAGAGCTTGCTTTAATTCATAGCCATCTATTCCTTTATTAATAGCCATTTCATCAACAGGAGCAGCACATATGGGTACAAGATGACTGAAAGTTAAATTGATTGCTGTAAGCCTGTAAGAAAAGCATTTAATGTTTCAATAATAACTGATGTAAGACTTCACTGTGGGGCGTTTCAGATAGATTTAGACCAGCTTATAGACACGGTATTTATTAACATCTTTTAATTTTTAATACAAGCTTGCTAAATGAAAGTACTTTTTGATTTTTTTTTTAGAAATATTTTTAATCCCTTCTTTAAGTCCGCATTAGAGATACAAGATGAGCGCATTTGTGAAGGAGAATCTTTCATGTGAATGATAGCAGCTGGTCCAGGGCAGAGTGGAGTCGAGACTTCTGTCAGGCTTAGAAGAGATAACATAAAGCAGAGGTTAATTTTATATCACTATATTTACCCATGCATCCTCCAACCACACTCATTTCTGATCTGATAATCATTAGAGGTACTGAAAGGGCGTGTGCCAGCTCATGTATGGCCTATAATACAGGGAATCCATCACTCACACACTTAAACTCCATTTTTGGAGAGGGTTCAGGTGTTCTTTACTTATGTCCCAACTCATTAATTATATACGTGCAAGTATATAAATGCACACACATGTAGGGAGAGGAGAGGCATTTACAGTATGACCATTCCAACAATTTACAGTTCAAGAGGTTTAATTCCAGTACGTTGAAATGTTCCCTGGTACTGTTTAATTTGCTAGTAGGCGTAGTTTTAAATTTCGCAAAAGGTAACTAAGATGCCAGAGCTTCTTTGTATGTTCAAACTGTGCTGTCTCATCCAGAATAAGTCCATGAATTTAACATGGAGAATGAAGAGAACTAGTTGTACTTTATTACCATTATTATTGTCAAGGTGTAGAATCATAGAAGTGCTGGTGGGAAGGGACACATGGAGTTCTTTACTCCAAACTCTCAGCTGAAACAGAACCATCTCCAGCACTCAGGGCATCTGTGGCTTTGTCTGGCTAAGTCAGGAAGATCTCATTAATGTCTATAAATATATAAAGGGTGAGTGTCAGGAGGATGGAGCCAGGCTCTTCTTGGTGACAACCAATGGTAGGACAAGGAGTAATGGGTACAAACTGGAACACAAAAGGTTCCACTTGAATTTGAGAAGAAACTTGTTTGGGGTGAGGATGGCAGAGCCTGGCCCAGGCTGCCCAGGGGGGTTGTGGAGTCTCCTTCTCTGCAGACATTCAAACCCGCCTGGACACCTTCCTGTGGAACCTCAGCTGGGTGTTCCTGCTCCATGGGGGGATTGCACTGGATGAGCTTTCCAGGTCCCTTCCAACCCCTGACACCCTGTGATTCTGTGATCCTGTGATCTCCAAGGACGGAGGTGCCAGGAGTGCACAGGGCAGGGTGCTCCACTGCAGCGCTCTCCTCATGACAAAGGTTCTCCTGATGTCCAACTTGAACCTTCCAGGTTGCAGCTTATGGCTGTTGCCGTTTGCTGTATTGCCTGAAGGAAGAAAACTGTTTACATCATCACTGTCACTTCCTATCAAATGTTTTAGGTTGGAATTAGCTCTCCCTTAAGCGTCTTCTTTGACAGACTCAGTTTCCTGCACGTCGTGTCTGTAGACCCCTTGCCGTTTGGATACCTTTCTGTGGACCCCCTTAGTTTCTCAACAGCCTTGAACTGGCCAAAAATCTGACCTTCCTCACACAGAAAGAAACAAAACAGAAATGACAGTGTCATCTTATGTGTAGTGACAGTTCCACACAGTTAATGGTTAAAGGGGCTGCCAAATAACCCGATCTTCAGGCACACTTCTACAGTTTTCTGAGCAATGGAAACTCCAGTGTGGTGGCATTGACTGTGGTAATTAGTTTAATGAGAGCTGGAAACCATTAAGAGTGCTGGGTGTTATGAAAGTGACGAGGTATCCTCGGTGCATGAGGAAGAGTGTGAGCAGCAGGTGGAGGGAGGTTGTTCCTCCCCCTCTGCTCTGCCCTGGGGAGGCCCCATCTGCAGTTGTGGGTCCAGTTCTGGGCTCCCCAGTTGAAGAAGGACAAGGAATTACTGGAGGGAGTCCAGGGAGGGACACAAAGATGCTGAGGGGTTTGGAGCATCTTTGTGATGAGGAGACTGAGAGAGCTGGGGCTGTTGAGCTGGAGAAGAGAAGCTGAGAGGGATGTGATCAATGGGATCAATATCTCAGGGTGGGTGTCAGAGGATGGACCAGACTCTGTTCAGTGGTGCCCAGCGCCAGGGTGAGGGGCAACGGGCACAGACTGAAACCCAGGAGGCTCCATGTGAACACGAGCAGAAACTTCTTTGCTGGGAGGTGCCAGAGCCTGGCCCAGGCTGCCCAGAGCGGGTGTGGAGTCTCCTTCTCTGAGACATTCAAACCCGCCTGGACCCACCTGTGTGATCTGCTCTGGTGACCCTGCGTGAGCAGCTGGGTTGGACTGGGGATCTCCAGAGGTCCCTTCAACCCAACCAGCTTGGGATCCTGTGATGTTCTCAGTAAACCTCGTGAAGGAAAGGAATGATGGACAGAGCCACAGTCTGATGCTGTGAATGGTCACCATGACCATCCCTACCGGCCTGCTCCATCTGCAGACCATAGATCTCAGCACAGAAGCTTAGATAAAAAATATCTTAAGAAGACAAATAGTGTCGAGCATTTATCCCTCACTGTTAAGGAACCACATTTTGTTACGGGTTGAATTTATGTAACCTCAGCTTTTAGCCACAGGATCATCCCATTACTCTTTCACTTTTCAAGACTGAAGCTCCTCTCAATATGAGGAAAAAACCTCTCCAGGGGGTGGTATCTGTGAGAAAACAAGCTGTGCCCCTCATCTTTACCAGATTTGATGTTATTAAATTCAAATAGATCTCACAGTAGTAGATACTGTACAATAAACATAAATGCAAGCACAGTGATTTATGTTATTTGAATATTTTACTTCAGGATTTTGTTCGTTTGTTTATTTGTTTTTAATAGATTAACATTGTTTTTCCCTCATTATCTTCTGAGTACTCTTGGGCATCCAAATTTCTCATTTCTTGGTGGATGAATTATTGTCAAGGAATACCGGTTTCACTTGAATTAAAATCCTTTCTTTGCTTTTCTTAAATGCTCCAAATTCAATGGGAATTTTAGAAAGGATACGAGTGACCTGTAATTTAAAACTCTTGATTTGTGACCGGTTGTATAGGAATAATGGATAGTCAAGCACAATGAATGTTCATTAGGTTTAAGCAGGAGGTAAATGGTCTAATGTGAAGTATAACATTTGCATTTTGGAAAACAAATAATTTGTTATGCGTAAGTAGCAGTATAAACAATACACTGTTTACTGGAGTCAATTTTAATTAATTTGATCAGTGGCTGAGATAAAGGTTGCTTTTATTGGCTTATTACAGCATAATTAATTGTTGGTAATAATTCATTTCACGTGACTTCTTGAGGTTAAGCATTGGCACAGCCGTTTGTTAAAACTGGGGTAGGAATTAATAAAGTCTAAAAGGTTTGCCACGGAAAAAGGTGAAATATCTGTAAAGATTTATTAATGGCTAATAATTTATTTACATGCCTTTATTTTTTAAACCTGATCTCAAATATAGGTCATGCAGCTGTAGAAATACATTAGCTGGCATTTGATCTGTTCCCAGAGGTTGGTGGTCTTTGTGGAACCTATGACACCATGTAGCAAATTTTTCACAACCTTAAGGAGATGCTCGTCAGCATTAAGTGGGGTTTTAGGCTCAAGGTGAGATTCTAGGAATGAAGAATTCCGCTTACCATCATGAGAAATGAGATATTTGGAAGTGTTCATGTAGCCTCAGGTGAAACAGCACTGCAGAGAAGGACCTGGGAGTTCTGGGGGACAAAAGAGTGACCATGAGTCACCAATGTGCCCTGTGGCCAAGAGGCCAATGGGACCTGGGGTGCATGAGGAAGAGTGTGAGCAGCAGGTGGAGGGAGGTTGTTCCTCCCCCTCTGCTCTGCCCTGGGGAGGCCCCATCTGCAGTTGTGGGTCCAGTTCTGGGCTCCCCAGTTGAAGAAGGACAAGGAATTACTGGAGGGAGTCCAGGGAGGGACACAAAGATGCTGAGGGGTCTGGAGCATCTTTGTGCTGAGGAGACTGAGAGAGCTGGGGCTGTTGAGCTGGAGAAGAGAAGCTGAGAGGGATGTGATCAACGGGATCAGTATCTCAGGGTGGGTGTCAGAGGATGGACCAGACTCTGTTCAGTGGTGCCCAGCGCCAGGGTGAGGGGCAACGGGCACAGACTGAAACACAGGAGGCTCCATGTGAACATGAGCAGAAACGTCTTTGGTGGGAGGTGCCAGAGCCTGGCCCAGGCTGCCCAGAGCGGGTGTGGAGTCTCCTTCTGTGAGACATTCAAACCCGCCTGGACCCACCTGTGTGATCTGCTCTGGTGACCCTGCGTGAGCAGCTGGGTTGGACTGGATGATCTCCAGAGGTCCCTGCAACCCCAACCAGGCTGGGGTGCTGTGTGATTCTGTTTGTGTGGTATAAATGACTTCTGAATTTTCACCCCAGTACTCTTTTCTGTTTGCCGGAAGCCGTCTGGATGTCTGTCTGTCATCATGAAGTGTTTCTGCTGCCATCTCCATGCAGTTTGATGTCTGCGAGAGGTCTCTGGTGAAACCAGATTGCCTGTATTGCTCTTTGCATATTTGTTTTTTGGGAGAATCATGAGGGAAATCACGATCCCATTCATATTTATTTATATCATAGAACTGTCAGATTAGTTTAATAAAAGTTAAAAACGAAAGAGAATTTTGCAGAGTACAAATGTAGCAATCTATTCCTTGTTTTTATTGCATTCTAGCCTACAATTCTCATGTATTAAGATATGTAGAGTTTTCTTCCAAGCACTATTTTGGGGTTCAGATTCACAAAGAGTGGGAATTGGCTTATTTCAGAAATCTAACCTTGCATTCAGACATCTCCTCGTATTGAAACCACTCCAGAGAGAAAAGGATAAACGAACAATTTTTGTTATTCTAGTGGCAAAGAATAGATATTAGAATATCACTCTTATTGCTTTTTTATATTCCAGTTTATTTAATATTTCCAACTCCTTGCTATAAATAGATGTCCCTAGGTAGTATATTTACCTCCATTTATCCCTTTTCAAAGTTGTTCTCAGTGGAATGCATATCCTTCACATTTCTATTATTCCTTCCCTTCCATTATACCCATTTATTTAAGGAAATTCAGTATGTTGCATAACCATAGTACAGAGGATTTGCAGCTAAAAGCTGTAAACTTCTAAGCAAAAAAATCAATCATATTTTCTGCTAAATTGACATTAAAAAAATATTCCCTTTATAGATTCATGCTGGATTTCTGTACTGAGTCCAGATGTTTTATTTATATGTATTCTTCACTTTTCCATCTATGCTTTTTCTGTACCAGAGGAGAGCCCCAATACTGCTTAGTTTGGGGATATTACAGCAATTTTTGTGAACAAATCTCCCCTTAAGACTCGTTTCTGTAGACCTGGGTCGCCACATCTCCATCCTGAGCCTGGAACTTCACTCCCTTCCCAGCGAAAAGGGTTTGGGTTCCATTTGCCTTCTCAGGAATGAGTCACAGCTGGAGCAAACAAATGAAGCTTTATACGATACAGCAATACTGAGGCTATTGAACACTTTTACTCTTTGACTTTTTAAAATATATCCATATATATCCATAATATCCAATATATTTAAAAAATCCAGTTGGCGGCCGGTCATGAGTGGTGTCCCTAGGGCTCAGTATTGGGGCCAGTTCTGTTTAATCTCTTTATCAATGATCTGGATGAGGGGATTGAGTGCACCCTTAGTAAGTCGGCAGATGACACCAAGTTGGGTGGTGTTGATGTGCTGGAGGGTAAGATGGCCATGCAGAGGGACCTGGACCAGCTGGATCGATGGGCTGAGGCCAATTCACAGAATCACAGAATGTCAGGGGTTGGAAGGGACCTGGAAAGCTCATCCAGTGCAATCCCCCCATGGAGCAGGAACACCCAGCTGAGGTTCCACAGGAAGGTGTCCAGGCGGGTTTGAATGGCTGCAGAGAAGGAGACTCCACAACCTCCCTGGGCAGCCTGGGCCAGGCTCTGACACCCTCACCCCCAACAAGTTTCTTCTCAAATTTAAGTGGAACCTCTTGAGTTCCAGTTTGAACCCATTACCCCTTGTCTTATCATTGGTTGTCACTGAGAAGAGCCTGGCTCCATCCTCGATTGTATGAGGTTTAACAAGGCCAAGAGCTGGATCCAGCACTTGGGTCACAACAACCCCAGGCAGCGCTACAGGCTCAGGGAAGAGCGGCTGGAAAGTACCTGGCAGAGGGGAATCTGGGGATGTTGGTGACAGAGGCTGAACACGAGCCAGTGTGTGCCCAGGTGACCAAGAGGCCACCAGCATCCTGGCTTGTATCAGGAATAGTGTGGCCAGCAGGACTAGAGAAGCAATTGTACCACTGTATTTGACACTGGTGAGGCCACACCTTAAATACCGTGTTCAGTTTTGGGCCCCTCATCATAATAAGGACCTTGAGGTGCTGGAGCAAATGGAGAGAAGGGAACGGAGCTGGGGAAGGATCTGGAGCACAAGTGTGATGGGAGCGGCTGAGGGACCTGGCGGGTTCAGCTGGAGAACAGGAGCTGAGGGGAGACCTTCTGATCTCTGAACTGCCTGAAAGGAGCTTGGAGCCAGGGGGGTCGGGCTCTGCTCCCCAGGAACAAGCGCCAGGAGCAGAGGAAACGGCCTCAAGTTGCACCAGGGGAGGTTGAGGTTGGATGTGGGGAACAATTTCTTCCCCAAAGGGCTGTGGGGCATTGGAACAGGCTGCCCAGGGCAGTGCTGGAGTCACCATCGCTGGAGGCGTTTAAAAGGTGTTTAGACGGGGTTCTTAGGGCCATGGTTTAATGCTAGATTTAGGTTATGGTTGGACTTGATGATCCTGAGGGGCTCTTCCAACCGAAATGAATCAGTGTTTCTATGGAAAATCGCTTTTGATTCATTCTTTGCTCTCTATGATCAGTTGTCTCTATTCTTGATAGATTGCACTGCTCAGAAGGTTCCTGCTCTTCAAAGCCTTGTCCTTTCTCTCTCTGTCTTTCAGGGATTTTATTAACTTTTGCTTTATTCACTCTTTAAGGAAAAATTTCAGTTCTTCAACCATTTCCCCTCATTTTGCAGTAATTTTGTCATGGGGTGCTTCTCTTTGGGAGATGTTTTCATTATGACTCCACGTTGTCTTTGGCAAGAGAAGGACGCGACACAAATCCCGAAGCGACTCTCTGACTTCACACCTGGGGAGAATTTTTGTGATTCAGTCGGGATTAAATCATTAAACGCAATTCAATGTCTGAAATTATCAATCTGCCTCCTCACCCGTGGCGATGGGTGGGATCTGGAAACAACCTCACATCTCTTACGTGCAACATCCTGCAACATCGGGATACTTGCTTGAGTTGACATAGATGATGAAAAATGAGCCGGAGGACTTAAATTTGTGCCTGTGGATTAAATAAATAGTCATTAAAGGAGTGGTTTAATTGCTTAAAGGGACAAACATTTAGATGCTGTATCTGATACACCATGTGGGCTCACACATTGCCACTGGGTGTGTGTAGACCTGCTGCCTTCTGAAATAGCGTCTTAATTTCATGTAGCTGAATATAACATCCTATTTATTGAGCTTCTTAAAAAGCTATTTTTGCTGGAAATAGCCAAATTATTACCATAAGAAATACTTACCTAAAGTTGAAATTGCATTGCCATGTATATTCCACACATCATGCCATAAAGAATTTTTTGCTATCTAAACATAATAATACTGTTTCTCTTGGCCCCGCACTAAGTATTTATGTCAGGTAAGGTTTTGCATTTGGGTTTTAAAAGAACAGAAAGGCTTGTAGTATTTGAAGAAACTATGTTGCATATATGGAGAATGAATTATGAAGAACACAGTGTAATAGTGGGTTATGCTCTGCAAAATGAAATAATGGAATCCAAATGTAGAATGTACTTTGAAATCTTCAGGACAAAGACATGGCACAACTGTGATGTAGCATTAATCTTTTATCCTCAAAGTTTTTCATGCCCGTGGATAACTGGGCATATTCGCTGTGTTTATCTGTTTTGATAAATACGTCAACATCGTTTCATTAATTTAATTTTTCAAAGGAGCTTTGCAACGAAACAATCTTCTGAGCTACTAAATTCATAACCGTACGACAGCAGAAATCGATGATACCAGGACAAAGTAAAGCTTTGCGGAATGTCGTGCAGGTGAGTAATGAGTCCCAGGCTTTAGTCAGTGGCTGAGATTTGACTTACAGTTCTGGATGGGTCTCATCCCCTGAGCAAGGGGTGCTGAGTTTCATTTGGATGCCGTAAGGTCTTACACTGCTGTGTTCTATCCCAAATTCTCTTCTATTGCTGTACTCTGAGGTTTAGTGCTGGATTTAAGTTAAGTTGGACTCGATGATCTTGAGGGTCCCTTCCAACCAAGATGATTCTATGGTTCTGTGGTTCGATGGTTCTATGGTTCTATGGCTCTATGATTCTACTCCTTCTTCACGTTGTTTGAGAATGACCTGTATACCTAATACTAATCAATGAATTTATAATTGAGAAAAAAAGAGCATCTATAAAAATAAAAGACATCTTCTAAGGTATTTGAGTTTGTCATGGCTTTGTTACAGCGGCCTTGTTACATTCCGTAATAGACATTTTCTTATCTGACCCAATAGGCACAAGTATGGCAGATAAGGAATTAATTTGAGGGGAAGTGAACAAGTAGGACTGAAAAATATAAGGACTTACATTCCAAATGACACATTTTTTGTCTGAGGAAACTAAATCCACTCAATCCAAAATATCCAATAGAAACCTAAACTGAGCAGTTTGAGGTTGACTTCTTCCCAAACATGGAATCTAAAATTGGCCACTAAATCTTTCTGTAATATGAATAATTTCAATCAGGGAAATTCCTTTAAGTTCTTGATGTGTTTCCAGAGTCAGGGTTGTAATATTTTACCATAAATAAATAAAACTTCCCAAAAATTTTAGTTTCTTTTACTGATCTTACTCTATCGATGGCAAGTTTATCATTACTTTGGACGTGTTTTTTCCTAGGCAGACTCTGCAGAAAAATACAGATCTTTCTTGCCTTGTTTTGAGTTCTTTTCTGTATTACTGCTATACTTCTTATCTAATACCGGGTAGAGAAATACACACATGGAATGCAGGAACTCTGAGGAATGTCAAAGTAGAGGGGGATGAAATAAAACTCTTGTATTATCTTCTGCACAAAATGAGTGTTCAGAATATATTAAATGCATCGTGGATTTTAGCTCCTCCTGTAAATATAACATATAGTGTTAATATACAGATAAAACTGTATATTGCACTGTTAGGAAGGCCTTGGAACAAGTAGTAGATTTTCTTGAGCTTTCTTTGAGGAGATGGAGATAAATATGTTTGGAATAATACCCAATGGGCTCTGTCTTTGGTTGGACTTTTCCAAAGCTTGGATCCTAGTCTAAGGAAGAAAAGAGAATGATTTTTACTGCTTCATGCTCTTAGGTGTTTCAGTCCCAGCCAGAAAAGCGACAAATTCATTGACATTTCTTAAAACCACCTGTCTTCAGTGCAATATCTTCATTGTACCATTGCGTGTTCGTATCACCGTATTTTTCACCTTCTTTATTATTGCTGTCCAAACTGCTTTTCTTGGGATACATCATGATTTTTCAGTATTTGAAAGTCTACAAAATAGGATTTTGTTTCCAAGAGCAAAGCGATGGCTATTTTAGCATGCCATTTTCATAGAAAACTGACATTATAAACCTAATTCTTGGTTCTACGCCAATAGAAGATGCTGTCGATAATGCAAGATAGCTGGTAGTTATGAAGCTAAGGTTCTGTGATTCCCATTACTTCTTCCATATTTAAACCTTCATTTTATTAATTAACTTCATAATTAATATGTCCCAGCCAGCATTTCTCATTGTGTGACCACTTGTTTAGTTTTATATTCACCTAAACGAGTGCTCAGATTCACACGGACCGGACGCTACAGAATATATTACAAATATTACATATTTCCTTAATGCTGAGTATAACTGGTTTGTCAGCAAACAAAACTTACTGACTTGCAAAGGCTCTGATCATCTAATGTGTAAGTTTAGGGTTAAAATTTGGGTTTATAAGTGAGAATTTTCTAAATGCAGCAATATGGTGTCTTTTCCTGACACTGTAGCTAGAAAGATTTTAACTCACCTATATAAAGATCGTATAGAAATTGTGGTTAGGTTGAAGTCTACCTCATCAACCATGATGAAAAGGAGATAATACATAAGTCCCAAGTCTTTGTCCAGCTAATGGTGTTTGGGGTTGAAAGGCTTTGTTAAATCTAAGTGAACAAAGGAAAATAGGGGCAATTCATTCATACATTCACAGCCTGATAAGGGCTCACTGCATTATTTAATTTGACATCTTTTATATCATAGGTCATTACGTTTCATCCAGTTACTATTAAGCCCTACTACTTTTTCCTTCAAGTTTAACCAGTTATTTGTCTGAAGCGTCTCGACCAGAAGGATTTGAAAATATGAGGAGATGGGGAATCAACCACTTCCCGTGGTTTATAGGACGTGGGTTTATGGGATCACCGAATGAGCCGATGGTGTAACTGAGCCGTGTAGTGTTTCATAGCAGATAACCATTGTCAGTATTTAAAATATGTGCCTTCTTTTCCATTTGGATTTCCCTGGTTTCCGTTCCTACCACCGGCTCTCAACATCTTTTAATTGCTTGCTCAAAGCCCCACCTTGCACTTAGTCATTCTCTTCCTTATATCCTTTCATTAAAAACCTCTAGGTTTTCCTTTCAAAACAATGATCACATCATGCTCTTGTGGCAGTCCCTCAAACTATTTTTGAGGATCCACTTAATGTCAGGAATAATCTCTCCAGTGCTCTCCTTTTTTACTTAAGCATCCCAGTTAAGTCACTCTTCCATTTCACCGCAGTGTCACAATGAAATTCTGTATTTGCTTGTCTGCTGCCACCCTTGCACTTTGCCCAAAGATTTTTCCCCATTTCCAGTTGTGGCGTAGGTCGGTTGTTCCCTGGAGTAGAGATTTTACGTGTCACTGGTTTTAATACATTTTTGATTGAATGGGCCCAGTGCAGCAAGTAATCACTTTATAAGACCATCCTATCGGCCTTATCATCTGAGTTATCCACAGATTCTCTAAGTTGAGACTGTTTGTTTCTTTAAAATTACCGATGAAAGACTTTAACAGCAACTTTGTACCAATCCCTGCAGAGGACAGATAAAAATGCTGCCACTCAATGCTCGTTCCCTTTAGACAATTTTTTTAGAACTGTCATTTAGACAATTCTTAATCCATTTAACATGTGCACTATTGATATTGTGTAGTGCTAATTTTTTAATCAGACTGTCATGAAATAAGAAGTCAAACGCATTAATAAAGTCTAAGTCTATTACATCCATGCTATTACATCCTACATTTATTACAACTAGATTTGTAATTTCATGAGAGAATGAAATGGAGTTTGGCTGACAAGACCTATATTCCACACAACCATGTTGACTGGCATTAATTATATGCTTATCTTCAACATTTTTTCATCAGCTGAATGCCGCATGAGATATTCTGTTGGATGGTCGGGGAGGATGATCGTTAGGATGATGTGGCTCATCCATTCTGTGATCTCTATGATATCCTGACTAGCAAAGCAACAAAACTCAAAGAAGAGAGCTGTGGTCCCTGCTATCCAAAAACATGTAGATGGGCTGGAGAGGGTCTGGAGAGGGGGCACAAAGATGGTCAAAGGACTGCAAAGCCAGGAAAGGCTGAGAGAACTGGGCTTGGTCAGCCTTGAGAAGAAAAGGCTTAGCAGAGACCTCATCAAAACATTCCAGTATTTAATGGGTGGTTACAAAGCTGATGGAGACTCACAAGATCCCAGAATGTCAGGGGTTGGAAGGGACCTGGAAAGCTCATCCAGTGCAATCCCCCCATGGAGCAGGAACACCCAGCTGAGGTTCCACAGGAAGGTGTCCAGGCGGGTTTGAATGTCTGCAGAGAAGGAGACTCCACAACCTCCCTGGGCAGCCTGGGCCAGGCTCTGACACCCTCACCCCAAACAAGTTTCTTCTCATCTTTCAGTGGAACCTTTTGTGTTCCAGTTTGAACCCATTACCCCTTGTCCTATCACTGGTTGTCACCGAGAAGAGCCTGGCTCCATCCTCCTGACACTGCCCCTTTCCATATTGATCCCCATGAATGAGTCACCCCTCAGTCTCCTCTTCTCCAAGCTAAAAAGACCCTGAATTTACTGGATTTACTGGATTTAGACCCTTTATTTCAGCGGGCAAAGAGAGGCAAGCCCTTTCTTATTGAACAAGCCAGGCAGGAGGGAATAGTTTTGGTATTATTTGAATTTTATAACTGAATTCTCCAAGGCTGGAGCAGTTGGAGATGGAGCCCATGTGTCTTGTAGCCCCTGGATATCCACAGGTGAGGTGCTGTCAAGCCCTTTGAAGTCGTTGCACTTTGCCGGAAAGAATTAAACACTCACTGGATACAGCAAGTTAAAACGAATCAGTTCGCTTCTCTAATCCACCCGCTTGGGCGCTCACCTGGGAGGTGATTAAGAAGGTGAAGATCTAAACACTATTAGGGAGAAAAAAATTGCAAAGAAGCAGCGATGTGTCACTTAAATGTCTTTTTCTATGACTCTTTACGGTGACGTTTTTTTTGCCAGGGCTTGAACGAGCTCGCTGCCGTTAATCCGCTGAGAGTGGCTGTGTTTGCTAAGTGGGAAATGGATCTGGGCTAAACAGACAATCTGCTGTTGGCACGCAGCCCTCTGCACCACCAAGTAAAGTCTTAGCGGGTTCTTCAATGGCTGAGCCCCTTCTAAAGCTGAAGGAGAACTGAGTGCCATAGCTGGAAATCCGATAACAGCAAATTAAATGATATTTAGCGATTCAATAAATTATTTTAAAACGTGGTTCAAACATTGAGTGCTTTTTTTTTCTAGAAGTGTTGGTACTTATTAAAACTTTTGCTGTGGAGTGTTAAAAAGCAGCTAATTAAAAGCACGAGGTGAACTGAGGACACCGTGACTCTCTGACTTGATATAAATGGACCTTTCATGCCAACTCACTGAGGTGAAGAGCTGAATGTCACAGAAGGAAAAACATCTATCACTGATCAGTTTAAATCGTTTCAGCTGTTCCCCGTTAGCCTGTTAAATTTCTAGTTAAAAGACACGCAGCTTGTTGGAGAATGGGTGGGTTTGTTGTTTCTCTTTGATTATTGTCTTTCTATTGTAAGAAATCTTACAAAAAATATTAGATTAGAGGTATTTCAATGATTTTTTTACAATACAGAGAAGTGGATCGCTGGTTTGATGCCTGCTCTCTTCTTCTGTAGCGAACGGAATGGACAAATCTCAACCTGAAATGTGTTCATTCTGTTTTCCTAGTTGAACTTAGCCTAATAGAAGAAATGAAATAAGAAGGTAAATGAGGAGAATCTAATTTAAGTTCCCTTTTGCCACTTTGGCCACGGCTGAGTCACATTTGACACTGATGAGCTGGTGGTTTCCATGTGCTACTTGGAGTAACCTTGTAGTATCTTTGAACTCCATGTTACGATGCATGTTGCACCTTGGGAGAGATTCCTCTTGTTCTTTTCCTGTTCTTGATACCATTTTCTCTCTGTGCTTCTTCTGGGAAATCTTCTGGTTATTGTGTCCCGCATGGAGCCTTTTACCCATCTGTTTGCTCATGTGTACCCAGGTGAGAGCTGTAGTTTCCACTTAAATTCTTGGGAAGCACGAGTGCTCATCATAGAATCACAGAATTCAGTGTTCACTGAGAATCTTTCCCTGTCTCTGTAACAACGAGTTTTATCTCCTTTATCTGAAGACCTTGTCTCTGAAATGCTGGCAAGTTAAAGTCCTTCTAATTTTTTTGTAATTCCATGGGGCCAGATTATTTCTGATTTTCTGAAGCCCCTCAATCCAGTTTATAGATGAGAATGAAAGCTGTTGAAAAGCTGAATGAAAACCTGTTCAGTAAGAAGTGGCAAATTGCAATTGTCCTTGACCAGTCTGCGTGTTGAGAGGCTTTTTATCCTTATGTGTTATTACTTTCTTTCTAAGGTTGAATGTATGTTTTCTGAAAGCCCTTTTAATTTTTTTTTTTTTTAAATATTTCACAGAATCACAGAATGGACTGGGTTGGAAAAGCCCTCAGAGATCATCCAGTGCAACCCTTGGTCCAACTCCAGTCCATTGACCAGATCATGGCACTAAGTGCCATGGCCAATCTCAGTTTCAAAACCTCCATGGCCGGTGAGTCCAGCACCTCCCTGGGCAGCCATTCCAATGCTGACCACTCTCTCTGCACAGAATTGCTTTCTCATCTCCAGCCTCAATTTCCCCTGGCAGAGCTGAAGCCCATGCCCCCTTGTCCTATTGCTGACTGCCTGGGAGAAGAGCCCAATCCCCCCTGGCTAGAACTGCCCTTCAGGTCGTTCTAGAGAGTGCTGAGCTCACCTCTAAGCCTCCTCTGCTCCAGACTGAACAAGCCCAGCTCCCTCAGCCTCTCCCCATAGGGCTTGTGCTCAAGTCCCTTCCCCAGTCTTGTTGCTCTTCTCTGGACCCGCTCCAGCACTTCAATCTCTTTCCTGAGCTGAGGGGCCCAGAACTGAACACAATACTCCAGGTGTGGCCTCCCCAATGCAGAGTACAGGGGAAGGATCACTGCCCTTGTCCTGCTGACCACGCTGATTTGGATACAGGAAATAATCATAAATCATAAATAAGATTGTTCTTAGTAGAAGTAGTTATTCTGTATTCTGAAAGAAAATCCGTTGGATTGTAGAAAGGCTTTGAGGAAAATTAGAGGTGAATCTGATAGGACCAGTAGCGTTCCCTCCTTGCTTTTTTCCTCCGAGGATAAATATTGATTTTAAATATGCTCTGGGTTCTAACAGTTTGTTAGCTGCACATCTGAGGAGTTTTTGTCTCAAGGTCAGGCTACAGTTCTCAGAGCAGCACCATTATTTCCTTATTCAGAGGAAAAGAAGAGAGCGGGTTCTTTGAACTTGGGGATTAGTCAGAGCAGACGGTGTTGACAAGATGTAATTGCTGCTTCAATCGAGAGGGAAGGTAATGCCTCTGTTGTTTTGAAGTTCTTTAAGAAACTCTCTTGTGATCTAAAGCAAGCCATCTTAGACAAGCAATTTGCTCCTGAGTGATGAGAACCTTTCTTAAAGTTCATATTGGCTTAAAAAAATAGGAAATTAAAGTCAGAAGCCACTCCTTAACCTCTTTTTTGTTATACTATGTAGGTTTGTGAGAGCTGGACAAACCACTGCCTGTTTACTTGCATTTATCTCAAGCAACAAGTCCCAACCTGGGCTTAAGCTAAGGCAAAATCTATGATTTTCACTCGTAATCCATATTAAAACATGGAATTTGGAATAAATTCCATCCCTGGCCTAAGATAACCATCAGTTCATGCCAGAAGATAAGTAGATCATTTCACTTTATTATCAAGCCCATTATTTCTGACTCGTGCTTTCATTCTGCTAAATGTAGGATCCCTTTCTGCCAACCTACCATCACAATTTGACTTCAGCTAATGAGTGGCTTCCATGGACTTCAGTAGGCGAAGTGAACTGGGCCATCGTTTGCCTGGCCAGGATCACATGGCTTTAGTTCCAGATTACATCAAACTTGGACATTTTTTGCCTTTTAATCTCAGCGAGGGTATCGTTGTTATATTGTGAAGCATACTAGATAAGAACTGATTTGATTTAATCAAAATTGTCATTACTGCTATCCCAGATGTGTCCCCTTTCACTCCTCTGCATTCTAGACTAAATTTAAGCCCAGTCTTTTAAATCTCTTTTCCTAGCTTGCCTGCCCCTCTGTGCCTCATTTAGGTTTTCTTCATTTCAAGTGCCACATTAACTGTTATAATGCTGCCATGCTTTAATATATCCTAACATCCTTTTTATTTCTTTCTACTTTTAATTAACATTTCTGCTACTATTGAGTTGGTGTTGCTGCCGAACTCCTCAGTTACTCATAGACTGACTTTTATTGTATTCGTCTTGTTTGGTGCCAGCTAATTCAGAACCACTGGGCCAGGTTCAGCTGGTTCTTACACTGCATGAAATTCAACAATTCTGGTCAAGTCAATTGAGTAAATCCCAAGTTTACGGTGGTATAAATGAAATAAAAACCTTGCATAGTGTGATGAAGGAGCTTATTATGTCCCCACCACAAGGCAGAGCTGGCTGCCCAGTTTACATGTGTTTAGTTATTCATTATTACGATTTAACTGAAGAGCGGGTTATGTTTTTTCCCCATTCGTGGATATATATATATTATGACAACAAGAATGCCTGCATTTATAAATTCTTGATATGTGCTTGTGTAGCACTGACTACAATGGACTTTGATTGAAATGTCTGAGCACTCATCAGTCTGATTAAGTGTGGAGTCTTACATCTGGTTAGGAACAACGCCAGGTTCCAGTATAAGTTAGGGAATGACCTATTAGAGAGCAGTGTAGGGGAAAGGGACCTGGGGGTCCTGGGGACAGCAGGGTGACCATGAGCCAGCACTGGGCCCTTGTGGCCAGGAAGGCCAATGGTACCTGGGGTGGGTTAGAAGGGGGTGGTCAGTAGGTCAGAGAGGTTCTCCTGCCCCTCTGCTCTGCCCTGGGGAGACCACACCTGGAATCTTGTGTCCAGTTGTGGCCCCTCAGTTCCAGAAGGACAGGGAACTGCTGCAGAGAGTCCAGCGCAGCCACCAAGATGCTGAAGGGAGTGGAGCATCTCCCGTGTGAGGAAAGGCTGAGGGAGCTGGGGCTCTGGAGCTGGAGAAGAGGAGACTGAGGGGGGACTCATTCATGGGGATCAGTATGGAAAGGGGGAGTGTCAGGAGGATGGAGCCAGGCTCTTCTTGGTGACAACCAATGATAGGACAAGGGGCAGTGGGTTCAAACTGGAACACAGGAGGTTCCACTTAAATTTGAGAAGAAACTTGTTGGGGGTGAGGGTGTCAGAGCCTGGCCCAGGCTGCCCAGGGAGGTTGTGGAGGCTCCTTCTCTGCAGACATTCAAACCCGCCTGGACACCTTCCTGTGGAACCTCAGCTGGGTGTTCCTGCTCCATGGGGGGATTGCACTGGATGAGCTTTCCAGGTCCCTTCCAACCCCTGACATTCTGCGATTCTGTGATTATTAGTTACAATTGAAGACAATTATGCAGCCAGATCCTTCACATTTTGTGAAGCTGGGTCTTTCAATAATATTGTAACTGATAAAACACGTAAGGAATGAAAAAATAATGCCCATAATGTACCTGAAAAATGGAAATAAGTTTTAATGTGCTCTGACCCCTGCTAATCTTCCTTGAACTCCATCTGCTGCCATGAAGTCCAGTCCAGGCTCCCTTTGGCACTTTTTGAGGCCCATTGGCATCACTGGTTTGGATGACCTGAAATAGTTTGATATTATTTGTTTGATCTTGTGTAAACACCCTTGAAATTAGGTTTTATCATCAATTATTTCATCTATACCCTACCTCGTGGAAACAAAGCCCAGTTTTATACTGTTGAGAAAACTTAGATGTATAGTTTTTGATATATTAATGTTGTGTTTAGAATATTTAACATATTTACTAGTTGTCAGTTACAAATTTTGAAGAACTATTCATTTTTTCTCCTGAAAGCTGACAAACTACTGTAATAACATCCCTGTCTTAACTTATTGCTTCTCTGGATAGTTTATTTCATGATGGCCTTGTCCAAACTAGGTGACATCTTATAGTTAGCTTGTATATAAAATATTATATAAAAAAGGATTAAATATAAAATAAATTAAATATAAATCAGAATGCCTTCAGAAAAAAGTAAATCAAAGGATCATGCTTTGAATCTCAATAGATAAAAAATAGATGTGTGCTAGAGCTAATTCTCACTAACGACATCTGATTTTATTTTGCCTTTGAAGGTAAAACTGGCCACGCGGAGGTTGTACGAGTGGTTTATCAGCCAGAAAACATCAGCTTTGAGAAGCTGCTCAAGGTCTTCTGGGAGAATCATGACCCGACACAAGGTAGAGTGATGAGTGAGCCAGTATTTAATTATCTTACTAATTACAGCTGGGATAATTAGTGTTTGAGCTGCATGGAAGAGATGAACCTTGAAATCACACTGGCGCTCAAGAATATGATTGCAGACATTTATTGACAGAGGAAGAGAGGAAAAGAGAGCATGAGGGTACAGATGCTCAGAGCAGCCCTCCTCCTTTACAGCTGTTTGTGCTGGGAAAATTCCCACAGAGCGGCACAGTAGACAATAGAAATTGTTATTTCTTTTTTAGCTTTGATTATGACAATTTTTTGTGTCATGTTATCTTTTGTCTCTTAAATTTAAACGTATTTTTTTGTATTTTCAGAGCTGGTCATTTTATTCGTGCCAAGGACCTTAATCCTTCATTTGTTTTTAATATTTTTCAATAGTTTCAGTTAATGTCTTTTACGATTAGGAAAAGGGAACAAAAAGAGGTAAGAGATGGTGTGGAAAGGCACCAGCAGAGCATTCCAGCTCTTCACCTCATTCAAACCTTTCGATTTAATTTATCCTTCTTGGAAGAGGCATCGTGATGACACGAGACACATCTGTGCAAACATAAATGGGAAACTGTGTTGTGAAAACATTCCGCATGTTTATATAGTTTCAATAAACATCATCCTTTCTACCATTTCCCAGAAATATTACACGCAGTAACTCATTTCAATATTCTAACAGCTATCATAATTATGCTTCTTGTTACTACATCTGTGAGGAAAAAATGCAGATGATACCTTCAAAATGTGATGCCATCCTGGGAAATGGGAACGTTGAGAGTGATCCAGAGCTTCTTGTGGATAAATTTGAGCCCAGAGCACAATGCAAAGACAAAAAGGTGAAGCCTTAGTCAGGGTGTGAAAGCTGAAGTCTCAGTAGAATCTCAGAACATTTAGTGCAGTTCCTGTGTTGACTGACATACGAGGAATTATACAGATTGAAGGAGGGACAGAAAAAGGATATAGAGCCTAGAAAACTGGCCTGGTGCTGTGAATAAACACATTCAACTAGTTGAACAGATATATTATCAAATAATCTTTATGTGAAGAGCAGATACTTCATAGTGAGGTTGACAACCCAATCCCTGGTTAAGCCATAACAAGTTCAAGTAGCTGGAAGATGAAGCTTGAAAAGTTCCACCTTGAAATAAAATAGTTTCACAGCTCTTAGTGTAATTAAACATTGGAGTTGTTCCATCACTGTCTGTTTGAGTCTTTAAGATGAGTTGATTTACCATTTTAAAAGAGATGCTTGATTCAAGCCATGAGAATAAATTCGGCATCTGTGTGTCAAGTGTGGTGGACTAGACTGGGATTCATTGATTTAGGAGTCTCCCTTTTCTATGCTAATTTATAATTGTGTTCAGATAAAATTGTCTGCACCATCTTTTAAATACTTGTAGCTCTGCATTAAGACAATGACCATCTTCATCTCATGCTCTGCATTAAGACAATGACCATCTTCAACTCATGCTCTGTATTAAGACAATGGCCATCTTCAACTCATGCTCTCTATTAAGACAATGGCCATCTTCAACTCATGCTCTGTATTAAGACGATGACCATCTTCATCTCATGCTCTGCATTAAGACAATGACCATCTTCAACTCATGCTCTGTATTAAGACAATGGCCATCTTCAACTCATGCTCTGTATTAAGACGATGACCATCTTCATCTCATGCTCTGCATTAAGACAATGACCATCTTCAACTCATGCTCTGCATTAAGACAATGGCCATCTTCAAGTCATGCTCTGCATTAAGACAGTGGCCATCTTCAACTCATGCTCTGCATTAAGACAATGGCCATCTTCAACTCATGGTCTGCATTAAGACAATGACCATCTTCAACTCATGCTCATGGCCTTTGTGGTTTGCATGTAATGGTCAGGATGGAGGTTTTCTCCCTGTCCTACCAGCATTTGGTTTTAGATGTTTTTTGTTCTTTGGATTGTCCAAGATTGGCCATCACCAGCATCTGGCTGCTTTGTAATGTGCTGGTTGTTTTGACAGAGCAGAGAACCCAATTTCTAGATAATTGCTGTGTGTGTCTTTTTGGGATTCATCCCGATTGCCAGAGCTGGGAACTAATGGCCAGGACTATGGGATTCTTCACCTTCCAGAGCAGTATGAGGAATGGATTTCGGCTGAAATAATTTGGGCAGCTACCACCTCATCAGTCATCTACCACGTCTGTAGTCTTGGCTTTGGCCACGTTGGGCTCTGCCTGTGGCACAGGTACCATCAGTCAGTCTCCAAGGGTCTCCAGTGCTTTGGGCTGACAGAAGCTCAGATGCTGAACACAACGGATGAAGCGTAGTGGTTGTGATAAACAGGTCAGATCAGATGAATTTCTGATTCCTTCTGCCTTTAAACCCCAGTGACATTATGTCTGTATTCACCTTGCATTCTCACGTAACTGAGGTTGGAAATAATTGCAGTCTGTGCTTTCAGCTGAAGGTTGGATGCTGGCAGATGTATGATTCACTCTTTGATTTCTGGCAACTGGGGAAACATCACCTAATTAGCCTGGGCTCCGAGCCACGCTAAAGTGGCTGAATTCCTTCTGGGCTGTGAGCTCCGATCCACATGACGCTGTGCTCTGCAGGTACCCAAGTCCTTCACAACTGTCTCTCTCTTCTATGCAGTACTGCAGTGTAAATACACCTAAGCCTCTATCTAAGCTCGGCTTATTAGACTTTCCAAACGGTTCTTCTGTAATAATCGGCCAAAAGTGAAAGCATCACTTTTTCCACAGACAACGGCCTTCTTTGACGAATCTGCATACCCCAGACTTGGAGAGGTTGCTTTACCTTTGTATTTTAATGGTTGCTTAATACTAATCTCTGTTCAAGAACTTTGCAGAGCTCGTCACATCTCTGCCCCATTTCTTGATTTGAGGAAAACCTGATTTCCCAATTTCAGTTTTATTTCTTTTGTAAAAAAGGGATGGTGTGCTTATATACCCTTTCAAGTTTGAGCAGTTAGCAGATCATCTTTAAGGTAGCATTGTTGCTTTGCCCAGATTTGTATCTAGTCCTCGCTTTTAGCTTGCTGTGGGAAATGTGGTTTTATGTAAAGGTAGTGAAAGTGGGAGTTACCTCTCTGACCTATGGTATTTTTCTCCTTTTTTGAGGCTCAGCTGTGTGCACACAGGAAGTCTTATGTAGCCAGAATGCAGGACCAAGTCTGTCAAAGAGAAGTTTTGCACTAAGCAGGTGAATTAGGAAGATTTCTTATTAATGAAATTCAGCACACTCTTTGGATGAATCCATTGTCCTATATAGCCAGCAAATGCTAGACTACTTGAGCATAGTGCTCACTTGAAAGTATAAAAGCTCTATCTGTGGCATTGTCTTATCTTTTCTCCAGAAGCTGGTTTAACACCATTTAAGCCCTCCTACTCCCCATTGACTTGTCTAATTGCTCTAATAGCACTAAACTTCGGTTGCAGTTAAAGACCTTTCAGATATCCATCTAGATGGCACCAAGTTGCTGAAGAGTACAGACTGGCAGTGCTATCATTCATTTTAATATGAGGTTGTTAATATTCAGAAGTTCCTGCTTTCCAGACTGCTGGACCTCCTGCCTTCGAGATGAGACCGACATCACAGAATCCCAGAATGTGAGGGGTTGGAAGGGACCTGGAAAGCTCATCCAGTGCAATCCCCCCATGGAGCAGGAACACCCAGCTGAGGTTCCACAGGAAGGTGTCCAGGCGGGTTTGAATGTCTGCAGAGAAGGAGACTCCACAACCTCCCTGGGCAGCCTGGGCCAGGCTCTGACACCCTCACCGAGAAGAAAGTTTCTTCTCCTCTTTCAGTGGAATCTCCTGTGTTCCAGTTTGTACCCATGTCCTATCATTGGTTGTCACCCAGAAGAGCCTGGCTCCATCCTCCTGACACTCACCCTTTATATATCTGTAAACATTAATGAGGTCACCCCTCAGTCTCCTCTTCTCCAGCTCCGGAGCCCCAGCTCCCTCAGCCTTTCCTCACACGGGAGATGCTCCACTCCCTTCAGCATCTTGGTGGCTGCGCTGGACTCTCTGCAGCAGTTCCCTGTCCTTCTGGAACTGAGGGGCCACAACTGGACACAAGATTCCAGCTGTGGTCTCCCCAGGGCAGAGCAGAGGGGCAGGAGAACCTCTCTGACCTACTGACCACCCCCTTCTAACCCACCCCAGGTACCATTGGCCTTCCTGGCCACAAGGGCCCAGTGCTGGCTCATGGTCACCCTGCTGTCCCCAGGACCCCCAGGTCCCTTTCCCGTACACTGCTCTCTAATAGGTGATTCCCCAACTTATGCTGGAACCTGGGGTTGTTCCTACCCAGACATCTCACTGGATCCGAATTTTCTCTGGGAGTCTCTTGTCTCACAAAGCTCTTGAATTTGGGTATTATACAGAAGTCTATTGAAAAGCAAGAACCTTTGATCAAGTCAAACAGTCTATGAGTTGAAAGAGATTCTCCCAGAGGAGCATCTCCTAAGTGTGGGGCCCTGCTAAAGTCCTCCTTGACTATTAATTTAGGCTCTGTTTTATAATTCATTACATTTGGGATATTGAAAAAGGAACAAACAGCCCCCTGACTTCTGCCAAGTGACATATGGTTGTCATCTCTGTTCAGCCTCTCATGCACAGATCAGCATTCCTTCTCTCCTAGGAGCGATCTGGTCTATAAGAGGATTGCTCCATATAGCTCTATAAGTGCTTGAGGTCGCTGCTGCTTTGTCATTGATACAAAAAAGCAGAATGAATGGGATATGCTGAAAATAATGCAGAAGAAACTTATGGCTATTCACATCATACTTAATCTGACTTGTCTGAAATTCACAGAAGCATAGGGCAGGTTCTTTATTGCCTAATTTTTGCACTAGATTTTCAAGATATAAGCCCAACCGTGTCCTTAAAATTGCATCCTGGCAATGGTTCTGCTGGCGCCTCCATGCTGTCTGTCTGCAGGGCTGTGTCTAGATGGACTTTCAGACCATCAGTTTGTCTGGTTTGTGCCTCAACCTGTAGTTTCATGATTTCTATGAGCTGATCTTTGACTTAACTGTTGGGAAAAAGGGCAATTTTCTTCTCTATCCCTGACCTATCTACAGGATACAACCTCTTCCTTTGTGTTGGCACTGGCAATCGCAAACTCCTCTGATCAAGCTGAAAATGAACCCTGCATGAATTGAAGTGAAATGTAATTTTCAGCCAGGACTTAAATTGCCAGAAGCACAACTGCTACTGGGACCACCCTTCTTGGCATCGGCACCACCCCGGAGTGTGTGAGCCAATTGCACAACGCAACTGTGCTTGTGTTCAGGGAGGAAAACGTCGTATTTTATCTCGTCAGAAAGTCTGGCCGCTCTTTGTGGGGTGTCAGGAACTATTTCTCCAAACCTTTGGAAAAATCAATCTGATACCAGAGAAATCTGTTGGTCATAGCGCAAATGGGATAACAATTCTCCTGACCTCGTGTATTGTTGTCGGGAGATTTTAGCCCAGTCCAAGGGAACTTGAAAGAAGGGCTCCTTGTTGCTTTCAATGGCTGTACAGAAGGCAAGCAGAAGATATAAAACAAATATTCATTTCTCTTTAAAACACCCCCTTGCCTCCGTTAGCTCTTATCTCTCTTAAATACAATCCAACACGGGCGCTTGTTTTGGTAATTCTGCTCCCCATGTTTGTCAAGAGTAACTAATCCCTCCCAGCCCACAAGAAATAACTTGCGACAACTACAATTCTCTGGGCTAAGACCCTTTTGTACAGAAACTCCATCCTTTTTCATTGCTTCTTCTGGGGAAGGAGCCGAGAGGAAGCCAAGACTCCACAGCCTTGACCGCCCTCCAACAATGGGGCCATGGGCAAAGTCACCTGTGGCCACCACTGCCCAGGAGCTTCTGGAAATTTCCTTCTAGTCTTATTGATTCTTTGAGTGTTAATATACAAAGAACCCAAGTTCCTTGTAAGTAATCTCATTCCTCTTCCCTGTCATGAGCAACTCCTTATCTGGCCTGTGTTTGTACAGGAAATGTAAGCAGAACTGATATTTTTCCAGCAGTTGAGGACCATCTGTCCTACAACAAACTCATCACCTGCCAGACTCATTCAGAACATCTCTTAGTCCATATGTCTTGTGTACCCATGATAAAGAAGAGACGTACGAGCCGTTTCTCCTCCCCGTGACCTTCCAAACGGTTTGGCATTTACCCTTAGTGCTGATACATGAATTCTCCAGATTAATATCAGTTTTTCATTGTGCCGACCCATTTTGGTTGCAGAGGGTGTATTTATTTCTCACCAGTTTGGAAGGACTGTACTTTTTTTAGGCATTGCATAAGGGATCTATCATCTGCAAATAATTAAAATTAGACACTAGAAATGACATTGTATTGCTAATGAGCAGATGTGTCTACTTATACCAGTGGAAGAACAGCTGTACACATAAAAAACCCGCTACAGCGACCCTAAACCAGCATTATGCATTCTGCTACAGGCCTCTAACTTCATTTAGAGATTAAAGGGAAAAAAACATTCTCTCATGTAAAATATAACCATTTTTGATTTCTTTCTTACTTTCCATTCCTGTAACTCTCTTCCCTTTATAATCTGAATGAAATCTGCACGTCTCAGATTAAAGCACAGAGCACCTTTGTCTTGTATTTCAAATGTTATTAAGAGTCCTGATGGCTTCAGCATTATTACAAGGTGCGACAAAAAGCAGTAGAAATACAAAATCTATTGTCACCAAACATATTCAATATATTCAGAACAGAATTACCAGCCCCTTAGGGAGCCGTTCTTGGTCCAATACACTTCAATATTTTCATTAATGACTTGGACGATATAGTGGAAAGGATGCTAATTAAATCTGTGGTAAAGACATTGCTAGGAGGCTGTTGGAGGAAAGGAATAGAACATAGCTCTATGTTGATAAATTAAAAAAAGCCGTGGAAATCGATATGCTGAGAGACAATAAAGATAAATATACATTGGTTCGTGCAGGTTTGAATAATCAACAGTAGAAATATGCGCTGAGTTGTTTGATGAGACAGTGTCTTCTGTTGCCTTTGGGTTCTTCTAATTCCTGCTCTTGCCAATGAAATCTCAGTGGTGGGACACAGTTGACCGATGTCTGGCCATCCCACTAGCAACCAATTTAGTGCGACCTTGACCATAATCATCTCATAAATACCTGTGCTCTATACTTTTTGCAAAGTAGCAAAGAGAGTTTTGCCAGTGGAAAAAACCCAATATTGCCTTTTGAGAATGCAACTTCATGCCTTTCGTGAACTGAAATGCTTAATGTTATGTTGTTCCTGTTCTTCGTCCTTTCTCTAGAACTAAATATGCATTAAAAATAAATGTATTATTAGGCTGCTTTACGTCCCCAGGAATTTTAGCTGTCGTGACCTAATTTGCATATTAGATGCTTTTTTATCCATATAAATTAGAATAGACTTTTTCTGACCTATATTTCCAGCTTGGGAGATGTTGTTTTTCCGTATCACAGTGAGAAGCTGAGATTTGACTCTGCATCTTTTTTAATGAAGGGGATTATTAACCAGAGCAGTGGTTGCTGAGATGGCTGAATAGTTTGCATTATGAAGCGAGTGGTGCTGAATCAATTCTGGCTCAAGGGCAAAAATCCTTCTGGGCTCTGATTTCTCCTTCCTTTTAAACTCCTTTTAGCTTATTTATTTCATATGTGGCAATGATGTGTTAATGGGTTCTCCAGAACTTCTGAAAATTATCTTGCAGTTTTGCTACAGTCAGTAATAAAGTGGTTCCCCAAAGACGAGAAAAGTCATGACATCCGTCTTTTGTGCCATTGAAGATGACACGGTGACTCATGCTGTGGGAAACATGAACCCCCACTCACCTGAAGGAATTCCTTTGCTTTGTGTCTGCTAAAAACAACTTTGGAAAATGCGTTTATTCTATTACAGTCATCCTTGGGATCTCTTCTGAGTTGTTTTGTAATTATAGCATAGCTGTGTTTGTAATTAAGGAGGGGAAGAGGATGGGATAGGACAAGGGGTGATGGCTTTAAGCTGAAAGAGGGGAGATTTAGAGTCGATATAAGGAAGATATTCTTCCCCATGATGTTGGTGAGGCACTGGAGCAGGTTCCGCAGAGAGGTGGTGGATGCTCCATCCCTGGAAGTGTTCAAGGGCAGGTTGGACGGGGCTCTGAGCAACCTGGGCTGGTGGAAGGTGTCCCTGCCCATGGCAGGAGGTTGGACTGGTTGGTCTCCAAGGTCCCTTTCAACCCAAACACTCAGAATCATGGTGTGAATTTTGGGATTGTCCTGTGCAGGGACAGGAGCTGGACTCAATGATCCTTGTGGGTCCCTTCCAACTCATGACATTCTAGAATCCCTTTTACTTCAGGCCTTTGGTTTTTAACTGCTGAAGGAAAAGCTGGACTTCTCAATGCTTAGGACTGTCTTCAAATATCTGTGAAGTCCAAATATCCGTGGGTATGTGGTATGAATAACAGCAGCTGGATTTGCATTTGTATTTAGCAAATTAGAAAAGAGCAACCCCAGAAGGCCTTTTTCTGCAGACTTTATTGATGGACTGTTCCTAATCTTTATACAAGGAACACAACAAACAAAGTCAAAACAAAGTAGTACCAAATATTCTTTTCTTCCTCAAATAACCCACTAGTGAATTTACTGTACTTGGGTCTACAATTCTAAGGCACTGAAGCACGGCTTCATTAATCATAGTTTATGGTGATTATTAGTAGGCTTTTAATCTTTGTTTTCATGTATAATTAGGTACAAGAGGTCAAAGCCGACTCTATTCTAAACAACAATATTTTCAGTGAATGGTTGTTTTTCTCTGCCTGCAATTTGCTCTTGCATATTTATAAGAGCATACTCGTCTGTGTTTTGAGAGAGCAGTGTCCCATGAGTTTATCTGCTGATAGAAGCAAATGACAACACCGTTATTTTTATTAGCCCTAATTATTTTTATTACTATTGCAATAACACCTGGTGGATCATAGTAGGTTTAGATTAATAGTGTTAACACATGCCTAAATTTAGACAAGGTGTTAGCGAGGAACAGATAAATGAAGAGAAAGGAGAAGGAGTCTCTTCCAGGCATCTCTGCTCAATGCATTTGTTGGGCTTTGAAGACTATCAAGATCTTCAAGACCTCTCAAGGTCTTCGGTCAGGTTTGTCTGACCAGCATAGACATCTCAGGTGGGCTAAAGACTGAGATCAACCCACCTAAATGTAGGTGTTTCCATAGGGATGGAGTGTCTCAGCTCAATGAAGATCAAGTCAACATGGTTGGCTCACCCCAAATTAGGCACCTATTTTTGGTCAGCTTCTGGTTGCCTAAACCTGGAAGCTTAGTTCCAGCTGCACCAATAAATTCTGTTAAAAGATTTGACTACATCCATCCAGCCTCTGACAGATTTTTAAGAAGAGGCACCTCTCAAAGGTCCTATTGTCTGTTTCTGACAGAAAAAGTCTAAAAACTTGTGTAAAAATTAACCATTAAGTTTCTGGGCTGCAAGCGCACATTTCCAGCAATCTTAAGGAACTAATTAATTTGTAATGTCGTTGTCCTTGGGGATACTCAGAACTGGAGCGGACAAGGCCCTGGACAACCTACTGTAGCTGACACCGTTTTGAGGAGCATTGTTGGACTGGAGACCTCTACAAGTCCCTTCCAACCCCATCAGATCCATGATTCTGTTGTAGTGTCAAAGCTCCACCAGAAAACCCATATTCTGGTGGTTTTATGAAGGTTAAAGACCAGACATTAAAACTGTTGTTGTAGCCATGGTGTTTTAAGTACATCTGTAAGTCAGAATTTATAGGGAAAGTATTCCCTGTCTTGATCCCAAGGCAAATGGGGAAAACCAAAGCTATAGTTTTCTTCTTAACACCAAAAACCTTATATATTGACGGCTTTGTAAACCTTTTAGTCTATTGGCAGTGTAATCATAAAGTTTCTTTAATATGTGCAAGCTCATTAATGTATTGTAACCTTCTGAGGAAACTCTTCTATATTTCATTTATCCATCCTGCACCCCAGCACCCTGAAAATCATCAAGAACTCTCAATCCACAGCACTGGAACTAACTTCTTTTCTATTAACATTTTTCTCCTTTAATCATAGGCTATAAAGAGTTTAACTTTCCCTTGGCAACTTTAAAGCTGTATAGATGTAATCATTACGGTGAGTGATGACATCAAGCCAGGGTGACATGGTGCAATTGATTTTTACTAAATAATTACATGATGAGCTGGAAGAAGAAGTTTTATTAGTCTTAACTTAGCAAGGATTGATTGGGGAAAAGAAAATGACCAATCAGTATACGAGGTTTCTGCGGGGATAAGAAAATAAATGACAGCTGCAGAAAAGTCTATAAATCACAGAAAAAAATATGATGAAAATAAGAGTTGTGAACTGCCCTTTAAAATTTCACCGGGTGGCACAGAAAACTCCAACAGACCTCAGTCATTTATCTCCATTATGCTTGGGATCCTCTGAGAATAGCAAGGTTGACGAATGATGCCATTACATTCTTTTATTATTTTTAAATGGAGAGAAGATAAGGAATATTGTCTCAGTATTACTTTCAAATCATTGGAGGCTTGAGTCTTCCAAAGAAATCCCTGATATGGCCAATAAAATAAAATATGTTTTGCTTTAGCCTTCTGTGGCTGGAGAATGCTACTGGCTGGAGAGCAGTCAGGCAGAAAGGGACCTGGGGGGACTCATGGACAGGAAGCTCCACAGAAGCCAACAGTGTGCCCAGGTGGCCAAGAAGGCCAATGGTGTCCTGTCCTGTATCCAAACCAGCGTGGTCAGCAGGACAAGAGCAGTGATCCTTCCCCTGTACTCTGCACTGGGGAGGCCACACCTGGAGTATTGTGTTCAGTTCTGGGCCCCTCAGCTCAGGAAAGAGATTGAAGTGCTGGAGCGGGTCCAGAGAAGAGCAACAAGACTGGGGAAGGGACTTGAGCACAAGCCCTATGGGGAGAGGCTGAGGGAGCTGGGCTTGTTCAGTCTGGAGCAGAGGAGGCTTAGAGGTGAGCTCAGCACTCTCTAGAACGACCTGAAGGGCAGTTCTAGCCAGGGGGGATTGGGCTCTTCTCCCAGGCAGTCAGCAATAGGACAAGGGGGCATGGGCTTCAACTCTGCCAGGGGAAATTGAGGCTGGAGATGAGAAAGCAATTCTGTGCAGAGAGAGTGGTCAGCATTGGAATGGCTGCCCAGGGAGGTGCTGGACTCACCGGCCCTGGAGGTTTTGAAACTGAGATTGGCCATGGCACTTAGTATCACAGTATCACAGTATGTTTGGGATTGGAAGGGACCTCAAAAGATCATCTAGTCCAATCCCCCTGCTGGAGCAGGAACGCCTAGGTGAGGTCGCACAGGAATGTGTCCAGGCGGGCTTTGAATGTCTCCAGGGAAGGAGACTCCACAACCTCCCTGGGTAGCCTGTTCCAGTGCTCTGTTACCCTCACTGAGAAGAAGTTCTTTCCATGATCTGGTCAATGGACTGGAGTTGGACCAAGGGTTGCACTTGATGATCTCTGAGGTCTTTTCCAACCCAGTCCATTCTGTGATTCTTTAGGTAATGTATTCAAAAATCACTGTTTTGAACCAAATCGACTTGTTTGCAATTAGTTCTTCATTTCTGAAAAAAAAAAAAAAAGAAGTATACTACTGGGAAATATGTGGGTTTTTGTGTTTTTTTTGTTGTTGTTTGATTTGGGTTTTTTTTTACTGTTTTAAATTATTTTTTATTAACACTGTGGATATTCCTGTTTCTTATTGACTTCGAGATACTCTGGAGTTAGACTGGAAGGACAAAGACCTACCCAAGGTGCATCTCAGCAGAAACTCAAACTCTTTAAAGGGGCAACTCTTTTCCCCAGCCAAGAAGACACTGAAACTATGAAGGAAAAAGCACTGCCCAGCTGAATAGGAGCAGGGATCATTCCATATATTCTAATTATTCAAATGGAAGAACTAGTAACTGCTTTGATGCTAAAGAATATGGGGAAGACCCAATTAAGTCGTTCCTACTCCAGTGGATCAGAAGATATCAGTGTTGGTAAGAGAGCTTTTCAGAGCCGTTGCTTTGATCGTTATCTGCATTTTGGCAGATGATAGTTTTTCCAGTGGCAATGTGTTTGTGGTGCATGGCAATTTTAATCTGGGAATTATTTCTTTTGGAGCATCTGGGAGACCATCACAGCTCCCCGTCCTTTCCATCTACCATCCTGTGGCGACAAAGTTCTGCTTTGCTTGAGTCAGAACAAGCGCTGAGCTCTTTAGGGCATTTTTTGATTAATTGGTGTTTTGGTCTCTGCTGGCACAGAATGGAAATTTTATGTTCTCTAGAGTGGTCCAGGCTGAGAACCACTGAGGTGCTTTGGTTGGCCAAAGCCAAACTCCTAAATATGATCCATGGCCAACATCTCAACACATTTAGAGCTCCAGATGCCCTCATCCTCCCTGGTTCTCCAGAGACAAGAGCTTACAAGGACTGGCCAGCGCTCACGCTGTGCTTTGGCTTTATGCTCTTTGGCACCACGCAGACGAATCAAAAACCACATATTTCTGTATCTTGCCAGAGGTGTGGAAGTTCCATGCTTTTCTATCAGTTCTAAAATCACCCTCTCTATCTAAACGTCTCTTTGAGGAGAGATTTTTAAGGCTGTTCTCAGCATTGCAACTGATGTTCTTTGTCTTGGCTATCAATGGCATGTGCCGGCCTCTGAACTCTAGGGTGTTTGTTCTTGTTACTGGTGGATGTGTACCTGACCACCCTGGCACGGAGTCAGATATTTGCCTTTTTGCACCACTGACAACACTAAAGCGTGGCCAGATGAAACTGTGTCATCTTGCAAACCCTGAGCTGACCAAGAGGATTCTGGTGTCAGAATCCTGGAGGATCTGATGTGGAGGTCAAGGATTTGCCTCCTCTCTGAACATTAGAATCATAGAATCAATTCAGTTGGAAGAGACCCTCAGGATCATCGAGTCCAACCATAACATAGCTCAAGCACTAAACCATGTCCCTAAGAATCTCATCTAAACACCTTTTAAACCCCTCTAGGGATGGTGATTATACCACTTCCTTGGGCAGCCTTGTCCCAATACCCAACAGCCCTTTCCAGGAAGAATTCTTTCCTAATATCCAGTCTAAACATCTCCTGATCCAACTTGAGGCCATGAGATACAAATCAGATGGATCACCCCGACTTTGGCTTCCTCCACATCACGTCAGGGACATTGGGTAGCCCTTGGAAGTCAACCCGGTTGTTTCTAGTTATAGAGATTCCAATCAACACTGGGAACTTGTGACAAAGCAGACCAAGTCTGATGCTACTTGTAAGAGGACATTCTGCTTTCAGGCCTCCTTCTTCAAACTACTTGTAGGTGAGAAATGGGCTTGAGCTCACTCAGAGTGTATCTACTGGTCATTACAGCTGCAGAGAAAGCTTTTTCTGTGTTATTTCACTCTTTCATTGCAAAGTTTCTGAAAGAGTTGGTGAAGGTCAGAGACCTCATTCCTCAATGTGTATATATATATATATATAAAAACATCTTTAAGAAGCAACTTGATTATCATCTCAACCTGGAATGAAAAAGTTCATGCCCTACTTATAGATTTCACCATACATTATATCCTTGAGGAAAAAAGCTATCTACTCTAAATTCTATCCCCAAATTGGCAGGTTTTGCATGGAGTGACTTTAAGGCGTCCTGTGGATGAACAGTTGTAGGCAATCAGCACTTCCTTGCCTAGAAGACCCAGCTGCTCTGAAGATGTAAAGCTGAAGCTTGGTAGGAATTATTCCTTCATTCAGTAGTGAATATTAAGACAAACCTGATTCGCTGGTTTGACTTGGAATTAAAGAAAAGTCATATGCATCTCTTAAAAATGGAGTTTGTCACAGTTCAAAAACATCTCAGAATAATCATAAAATTCTTTGTGAAGAGGGTTTTATGGGAAATCTGATCCTCAACTGCATCCATTAGCGATAATAAATATTACTTTAATCCATCCGATCCAGAATGTCAAGAGCTTTATTCATTTTTCTGTGAAAATGTAACAAAGGTAGTGGTCATTCAAAGTACTTCCGAATCTCAATGCTTTTTTCAATTTGTGATTGCGATTTGCAATAGGTACTGGATTTGAAGGGTGTTTAACAAATGAGTTTAAGTTAAGTCCTATTTAATCACCTGGAATGATGTAGACAAGGTGAATGGCTTGAAGCCTGTGGAGATTATTTGTTGTTTTAATTGTATTACTATAAACTTAGAAGAAATTCGTTAGACTTTCTTTCAGACAAAGCCAAGATTGTTAAGCTCATTCATCCTACCACAGCTGTTTAGTAAATTGAATTTCTTAGCTTATTTGCTACTCATTGAGTTAGTGGATCTCAACAGGTAAGTCTTGCCAGAGGGTTTTAGAAAATCAGTGATGGACCCTTGAGAAATAAGTTTGTACATGTGAAGTACGTTACAAATAACAGCAATGGTGGCAAGTGGTTATGTCTATGCACATGGAATTTGTTTTATTTTATTATCTTGTAGTCTTTGCGGGTTAGATAATGTATTAGCTACTTATTGTGGGAGAGTTAGGTACAAATTCATTGAAGTAACAAGTACAAATAAATGACATTTTGGCTTGCATGATTGATCATGTTAAGGCTACACTTTTGGGTAATTTTTACAATATATGTTGACTCTTCATAGCTAGTGGATGGTTTAAGAGTGCAGGACAACCCTTGAGTTCTAGAAGGGGCTGTTATTATTGCACAGTCTGACCTCCTTAACTTTAGAATTTCATTACTGGCTTTGTGCAGCCCTTTGATCTTAGGTATATCTTTGAGGAAAATGTATATCTATGATTTTGTCCTGGACGTGAAGCTCTCAGGAAAGGGATGTGGCTTTAGGTGCATTGTTCCGATGAAAAATGCTCTTCACTATCTGAGTGTTGCCGTATTTCCCATCTGGATTTTGCACACTTTGGCTTTCAGTTGCCCTACCTAGTTAAGCAACTTCGGCAAGAATAAAGAGCCTGATTTATTCAAGTTATTTCTCTATCTATGTATTTATAAATCAGAGTCTGTTCTCCTCTTAACCTTCCCTTCAATAAATTAATTAACCTGACCACTTCCCTATTACTATGTAATGGTGGCATATGCATATATTACATCACAGAATCACAGAATTGACTGGGTTGGAAAAGACCTCAGAGATCATCCAGTCCAACCCTTGGTCCAACTCCAGTCCATTGACCAGATCATGGCACTAAGTGCCATGGCCAATCTCAGTTTCAAAACCTCCAGGGCCGGTGAGTCCAGCACCTCCCTGGGCAGCCATTCCAATGCTGACCACTCTCTCTGCACAGAATTGCTTTCTCATCTCCAGCCTCAATTTCCCCTGGCAGAGTTGAAGCCCATGCCCCCTTGTCCTATTGCTGACTGCCTGGGAGAAGAGCCCAATCCCCCCTGGCTAGAACTGCCCTTCAGGTCGTTCTAGAGAGTGCTGAGCTCACCTCTAAGCCTCCTCTTCTCCAGACTGAACAAGCCCAGCTCCCTCAGCCTCTCTCCATAGGTCTTGTGCTCAAGTCCCTTCCCCAGTCTTGTTGCTCTTCTCTGGACCCGCTCCAGCACTTCAATCTCTTTCCTGAGCTGAGGGGCCCAGAACTGAACACAATACTCCAGGTGTGGCCTCCCCAGTACAGAGTACAGGGGAAGGATCACTGCCCTTGTCCTGCTGACCACGCTGGTTTGGATACAGGACAGGACACCATTGGCCTTCTTGGCCACCTGGGCACACTGTTGGCTCATGTGGAGCTTCCTGTCCATGAGTCCCCCCAGGTCCCTTTCTGCCTGACTGCTCTCCAGCCACTCTGTGCCAGCCTGGACCACTGCAGGGGGTTGTTGTGGCCAAAGTGCAGGACCCGGCACTTGGCCTTGTTGAACTTCATCCCACTGGAATCAGCCCATTTTTCCAGTCTATCCAGATCCCTCTGCAGAGCCCTCCTGCCTTCCAATAGGTCAACACTCCTGCCCAACTTGGTGTCATCAGCGAATTTTCTGATGGTGGTCTCAATCCCCTCATCTAAGTCATCAATAAAGATGCTAAACAGGACTGGACGCAACAGACCCCTGGGGACACCACTAGTGGCTTGTTTATCTTCTCACTCAGACCACTGTGCACATGAGCTCTTGCTAAACTCATTCTTTTGAAACAGATGCTAGAAACTGGCACACTATGTAGTGATCCTCGGTTTATAGAGATTTTAGTAATCTGTTCCCTAGTTGGCTATTAAGTAGTTTGTTAAGCAATAAATAGATTTGTAGAATGCTAATGCTTAAGCTCAAACATCAATCAGCATTAACATATCCTGGCAAAACTAATGCTCTGCTGGCCTGTACTCATTTTATATCTCACTCTTCAGTAGCTCTGGCTTTAAAAGAGCTCCCGACAACCCTAAAATAACTTGCAAAGAAATGAGCAAAATATTCTCTGCCTTGCAGACCAAATTATTAAGTATTGATGAAGAGCTGAGTTGTTGTTCTTCTGTGTAATAATGTAACATTTTAGCGGTTAAAAAATAACCCAAATCATCAGAAAACTCCATAATATTTTTCAGAATCACATTCACTCGTGGTCACTGAATGGACTTTTTGTCCAAACGCATCTTTGAAAACATTTCTGCATCTTCCAGTTCATCAATATTTCAGTCGGATTTCATTTGTTTGTTGTACTGTCCTTTAAAGCATTTTTCTGTTTACTTGGAAAGTATGAGAGAGATAAAAGTTATCGTGTTTTAATAAGTAGTATTATGTTGATAGCATCTTTCCCCCCAAGTACCACAGGCTTTTCTCTACCTCTTGCCCTTTGCTAGGGGGTAGCAGGACCTACAGTTTTATTCCGTTTCATCTCCATCGTCCTGAGAGTTGATGATAATCTTCAAAGGGGTTTCTGTCCAAAGACAAATCGCAATCATTTCCAGTTTGTCTGGGCTTGCACTCGCTCCAGCTTTTTTTCTCATCCAAGTTCACAATAAAGCACCAAACTCAAAATTAATACGTTTTATTACGGCAAAGCGAAAAATTCTGCTCTAGCGTGGGCTGATTCCAATGGGCTGAAGTTCAACAAGGCCAAGTGCCGGGTCCTGCACTTTGGCCACAACAACCCCCTGCAGCGCTCCAGGCTGGCACAGAGTGGCTGGAGAGCAGTCAGGCAGAAAGGGACCTGGGGGGACTCATGGACAGGAAGCTCCACATGAACCAACAGTGTGCCCAGGTGGCCAAGAAGGCCAATGGTGTCCTGTCCTGTATCCAAATCAGCGTGGTCAGCAGGACAAGGGCAGTGATCCTTACCCTGTGCTCTGCATTAGGGAGGCCACACCTGGAGTATTGTGGTCAGTTCTGGGCCCCTCAGCTCAGGAAAGAGATTGAAGTGCTGGAGCGGGTCCAGAGAAGAGCAACAAGACTGGGGAAGGGACTTGAGCACAAGCCCTATGGGGAGAGGCTGCGGGAGCTGGGCTTGTTCAGTCTGGAGAAGAGGAGGCTTAGAGGTGAGCTCAGCACTCTCTAGAACGACCTGAAGGGCAGTTCTAGCCAGGGGGGATTGGGCTCTTCTCCCAGGCAGTCAGCAATAGGACAAGGGGGCATGGGCTTCAACTCTGCCAGGGGAAATTGAGGCTGGAGATGAGAAAGCAATTCTGTGCAGAGAGAGTGGTCAGCATTGGAATGGCTGCCCAGGGAGGTGCTGGACTCACCGGCCCTGGAGGTTTTGAAACTGAGATTGGACATGGCACTTAGTGCCATGATCTGGTCAATGGACTGGAGTTGGACCAAGGGTTGGACTTGAAGATCTCTGAGGGCTTTTCCAACCCAGCCAATTCTGTGATTCTGTGGCCGCCCAGGACCGCGTGGTGCCAAACCAGATCTGAAATAGTCACCTAAGGGGATAATAACTTTCTCGCTGCTTTGGCTGCTTTTATAGTTTCATAGGTAGAATCCATCTCATATTTTAGGAATCTGGACATAAACAACTTCATAGAACTAGTCTTTCTGAAGGGATTACATTTATCAGCAGTAAAGTAGCTAATCCTTCTACCAAATTTACTCAGTTATCATATAATTTCAAGGAGTTACTGAGTATGTAAAACTAGGGGTTTGGTTTTTTTCCCTAATGTTAGATGTATTATATAAATAAAAGTGTTGTATCCTTTTCCCATTTGTATTATCCCCTTATAGATTGCAAGTAGAATTTAGTAGAGATTACATGTATACATATATACAACTATATATTACTACGTATTTTCTACTTCTCCCAAACTCAAAAAAACTGTGAACGCCATAGGAATGTCGTTCTACAGTACTAATGGAACCAGACTTTCTTTAAACCTTCTCCTTCACATAATTCTCCATCCGACTCCTTGGGAGCTCAGATTTGAGAGCTTCGAAAGAGTCTTTTTTTCTCTCTGTAACTTGTGGTGAAGATGCCAGGAATTGATAACTTCAGAGTTCATTCAGTGATAACACGCATGATCTTGTAGCAAGATCATTGCTTTGTGAATAGAGGAGAATAACTCGTTATCTCCAGGGGTATTTTGAACCTTTCTCTCATTAAGCTTAAAACAGTCCTCCAGCATAAGAAAATTTTTAAGCACTTGGTAAAATAAACTTTTTATTTTGTAGCCATTTGCATGGCTCAAAAGAAATATTTTAAGAGTACTTTTGATGACAGTAGCCGCAGCTTGGTGATTTAAGGTTTTATATCTGTACTTGGCTACTGTCTGATGTACCACAGAATCACAGGATCCCAGAATCCCAGAATGGCAGGGGTTGGAGGGGACCTGGAAAGCTCATCCAGTGCAATCCCCCCATGGAGCAGGAACACCCAGCTGAGGTTCCACAGGAAGGTGTCCAGGCGGGTTTGAATGTCTGCAGAGAAGGAGACTCCACAACCTCCCTGGGCAGCCTGGGCCAGGCTCTGACACCCTCACCCCAGACAAGTTTCTTCTCCTCTTTCAGTGGAACCTCCTGTGTTCCAGTTTGCACCCATTACCCCTTGTCCTATCACTGGTTGTCACCGAGAAGAGTCTGACTCCATCCTCCTGACACTGCCCCTTTCCATATTGATCCCCATGAATGAGTCCCCCCTCAGTCTCCTCTTCTGCAGCTCCAGAGCCCCAGCTCCCTCAGCCTTTCCTCACACGGGAGATGCTCCACTCCCTTCAGCATCTTGGTGGCTGTGCTGGACTCTCTGCAGCAGTTCCCTGTCCTTCTGGAACTGAGGGGCCACAACTGGACACAAGATTCCAGGTGTGGTCTCCCCAGGGCAGAGCAGAGGGGCAGGAGAACCTCTCTGACCTACTGACCACCCCCTTCTAACCCACCCCAGGTACCATTGGCCTTCCTGGCCACAAGGGCCCAGTGCTGGTTCACGGTCATTTACCAAAATGTAAAATGCTCGAATTTCATTTGGACGTCATTTAAAAGGAGCTTTCAAACTTGGATCTTTTCAGGAGTATTTAAACAAAGAAAGACTTGGACTTCCTAAAAATACCTACTGAGTATGCAGGGACGAGATTGTGCTAATCCAGGTGTATGGGACGTCCTGAATTTAGGTCTGTTGGATTAGCGCCTGCAGCCCCGTTGGGCAGGGAGGCTGATCCTCACGGTGCGATGTGTTTTCTCTCTCCCCAGGAATGCGACAGGGTAATGACGTTGGCACCCAGTATCGCTCGGCCATCTACACTCTTTCTCCTGAACAGATGGATGCTGCCTTGAGATCGAAGGAAGAATATCAAAAGGTAACATTGAGCGTGACATGGAATTGCTTCACGTATAAGCAGAGGTCAAACATTTCACCTACTCACACAAAATCACTTTTTGTTCTGTGCGTCGTCTCTGTGTTGCGACTGGGACTCCTTATTCCAATACCGAACTTGTATTGTATTTGCTGTAAATTCCAGCTTTTATGAATACTTTATTTTTGGTGAGTCATTTTTTAATTATGCAGGAAGAAAATCAGCTACTTATGCATTGACAATTTTAATCTCTTCTAGAATTTGTTTTGTTTTGTACGTGGGTTGACTGGAACAAACGTCTGTCATCTTAAGGCTATTCAAGTGCATCTGGACCCCATACTCTGAAGTGTAGCCGAGATATCAGAGTTCTTGAACGTTGGGGGAAAGTCCTGATCAATATTTGAGCTTGGTAACTCAGGATCATCCACCTACTGCTTATCAGATACTTCTATCAAGCCATTCCATGCATGTCTTTGATTAAATGTGGCAGCTCATGAGTTAGTAAGACTATTTGTTTTGACACTGGGATTTGTGTGAGAGAAGATTGACCTTTTCTCTTTTTACACACAGTTCTGTTTTTCAGTGAAGGTGGATTCTGTCTCTCCCTGCCACATAAACTATTATTTAACTAAAGGCAGAGGGATTAGTGTCCTGTAGTGTTGCTGTCTGATCTGCATTGTGGTCTTGATAATGCAAGATCCAGATTTGGCAGCAGAGAGATAAAAATTCTCATCACTGTCCTGTCCTGTATCCAAACCAGCGTGGTCAGCAGGACAAGGGCAGTGATCCTTCCCCTGTACTCTGCATTAGGGAGGCCACACCTGGAGTGTTGTGTTCAGTTCTGGGCCCCTCAGGTCAGGAAAGAGATTGAAGTGCTGGAGCGGGTCCAGAGAAGAGCAACAAGACTGGGGAAGGGACTTGAGCACAAGCCCTATGGGGAGAGGCTGAGGGAGCTGGGCTTGTTCAGTCTGGAGAAGAGGAGGCTTAGAGGTGAGCTCAGCACTCTCTAGAACGACCTGAAGGGCAGTTCTAGCCAGGGGGGGATTGGGCTCTTCTCCCAGGCACTCAGCAATAGGACAAGGGGGCATGGGCTTCAACTCTGCCAGGGGAAATTGAGGCTGGAGATGAGAAAGCAATTCTGTGCAGAGAGAGTGGTCAGCATTGGAATGGCTGCCCAGGGAGGTGCTGGACTCACCGGCCCTGGAGGTTTTGAAACTGAGATTGGCCATGGCACTTAGTGCCATGATCTGGTCAATGGACTGGAGCTGGACCAAGGGTTGGACTTGAGGATCTCTGAGGTCTTTTCCAACCCAATCCATTCTGTGATCTGTGAAATAAATTGCACACCTAGAACATCAGAGCAATGGGCAGAGTAACTATTATGTAGTGTTAAAGTAATATCAGCTTTCATACACTCCCTTGTTTTATAACTGCACTGAAGAGCTATGTTGCAGAACCAGGGTTTGTGGTGAATATCTCATGTTACAGAACGAGTTTTGAAGAGTGAGGTTGTGTCAGTCGGAAGCGTGTACCGAGGTATGAACTGTGCAGTTTGGTTGTCATAAATGTGTGTATGACACCGATGTGCGCTGGTCGGACTGGTTTGTACATGCAGCTGGTGATATTTTGCATGCAACGAGATGCTCCGAACTGCAAGTAACTAATTTCCAAGTCGTTCTTAGCAGTGTGATAACTGTGCATGTCAATTAGTTTTTCAATGACATGGGTATTTTCTCAGGAGTAGCTGAACACTTGGGGATAAGTCAGTCTTGCAGGTGTTTATCTTTGTTAACGGAGTGGTTCCTGAAGGTTCGCTATTCCCATTTATCATGCAGAACTCCTTTCTACTTGTAGTTTACCTTAGAACCGTCACTTTTCCAAGTGGTTTTTGATCCTTTTTGTTAGCATCCGCTGACCAACAGCACGCTGCAAATCTCACAGCTTTCAGTTTGCTTTCTCAGCTCTCCTGTTCTCTGCTGTTATTTGTCATTAAATTAATACTGACTTGAAAGCAAAATTATGGTGTAGAAGATCGCAGTATGATATTACAGACTTTTCCATCATCAAATAGATTTTCTTAATGGCACAATTTAAAATTTACCTACTTTGAAGTCTATCACCATTTGAAAAGTGTGTATAATTAGTACATTTATATAATTAGGCAGAACTCTGTATGTGATCACGTTTTCGCACTGAAGGAAGGGGAAGGAAGGGCCTGTGTTGCCAACTAAGGAAACACACAAATATGTGCTGGAATTCTAGAGGATACGCAGTTTCTACCTATTATCAACAACAAAACCTACAATATCATCTACTGTGACATTTCAGTAGCGGTAGGATGGTTGTACTGGAAATACACTGAGCAAACAGTACATTCAGGAATCCTTTTTCATATTAAATCTTTTGCATTACATTATTTTAATGTGAACGTAATACAACCACTCTCCTTATTATTGCAGTAATTTAAAATAAATACCAGTACAATAACTGTAGTACGTATGAGTTTTTTGGCACAGCAAATGAATAAACCCCAAATGTAGTTTATTTTTTTAGAATCATAGAATCATTCCAGTGGGATGAGACCCTCAAGATCATCAAGTCCAACCATAACCCAACTCTGGCACTAAACCATGTCCCTAAGAACCTCTTCTATGTGCCTTTTAACCTCTCCAGGGATGGTGACTCTACCACTGCCTTGTTCCAGTGCCTGACAACCCTTTTCAGGGAGATTTTTTCCCTAAATTTGTTCACTGACTAATTGTGCATAAGCTCTTAAATGTCTTTCTGAGCTGAGGATCTGAAAGAGGGCTAAGAATGCCCTCCAAACAGAAAATGATCGATTTGCTGGATGAGTATTTTCATGAAGAGACGTAGGGTCGTTAATGTAAAGGAAACGCTTTTGTTTGTTGAGGATAAAAAACCTCCTAGCCCAAGGTTTATATCATGGATTCCTGCCTCTGGGACAGGCTGACCTCAGTGTTGGCTCCTCTCTAGAGGTCAGAGAGCTGTGGTCAACTCTGTCTGCACTCTGTATGGGCTGAGAGGAGCGGATCTGCAAAACCAGTTTATACTGAGGATCCAGAACACAGTATGTGCATTTCACAGAATGTCAGGGGTTGGGAGGGACCTGGAAAGCTCATCCAGTGCAATCCCCCCATGGAGCAGGAACACCCAGCTGAGGTTCCACAGGAAGGTGTCCAGGCGGGTTTGAATGTCTGCAGAGAAGGAGACTCCACAACCTCCCTGGGCAGCCTGGGCCAGGCTCTGACACCCTCACCCCAAACAAGTTTCTTCTCAAATTTAAGTGGAACCTCCTGTGTTTCAGTTTGCACCCATTGCCCCTTGTCCTGTCACTGGTTGTCACCGAGAAGAGCCTGGCTCCATCCTCCTGACACTCCCCCTTTCCACATTGATCCCCATGAATGAGTCCCCCCTCAGTTTCCTCTTCTCCAGCTCCAGAGCCCCAGCTCCCTCAGCCTTTCCTCACACGGGAGATGCTCCACTCCCTTTGTGTGTTCTTCAACAGCTGCAGTGTGGTCCTGTGAACCATGTGCCACCAGCAGATGGAAGTCAATGGTGCCTTTCTGGTTCAGCTCCATCAATAAGAATTGGGTTCATCCATCCCCAGACCACTCTGTGATGTGAACCAAAGCATGATAAGTAACAGTGATCAGGAGATTTCCTACAAAAACGCTCTTCTGCTCCATAATGAACCGCTAATGGAGCTTATACCTTTAGGGTGCTGCTATGCTTGAGTGGAGAAATACTATAGTTAAGTGCAGCACATCCCCAGCTCCCACCAGCCTACGAGTGAGAATCGTAATGCACTTTGAGCCCGAGTCTCCTGCAAGGTTACATCTATTTTAAGTTGCGAAACTTGTTGCTGATTCATGCAGCTGTTTCCACAGCTGAGAAATGGCGAGACAGCGATGAATATGCATTGAGCCGCGCGTCTTTAGCTGTTGATGAAGCCGAATGCACACAGAGTCAGCCAGTGGTAATATATATTATAAAACAATAGTGCTGCCGGTAAATTGTAACACAATGTAAGTGTAATCAGAACAACATCAAACGAGGGCCAGGGCTTGGTGAAAGTGCTGCGAATGAGCTGTTCCATCAGTTTTGCCTGAAGCCGAAGTTTTTTAATACAGTTGAACCTGAGGTTATTCAATTTTCAAGACAGTTGCTTGGCTGGATTTGGTTTTCAAATGAATTATCTAAATCCTTTGTATTTATTTTTTTGTGAACCATAGGCCTGCATTTGTTTTGTCAAGTACTGGCAATGGGTTTTCAGGCTCCAGGAATATATTGAGTCCCTTCCCTTCGTGTTGGACTTATTTAGTAGCATCCCCAAAATGCCAACATCTCTGCATCCTCGTGTAGGACAACACATAAAATGAACATTGTGAACAAAGAGCAACCGCAGGTCTATTGATTTGTTACGAAAGCAAATATTTGAGAGGGGAAAATCCGTCCACAAAGCAACTAAAGGGCCACTCTGTGAACAAATATGGATGAATTGAGCCTTGAGCTCTTGCCAGAGGTGCTGAGTGATAAGGAAACATGAAGCTCCTGGTTTGTTATAGCCAAGGGAAGTTGGTAGGAAAGCCACTGTCATTTGCTCCTATAGTTGTGATCTGGAAAGAGTAATAATGGCTCAAAGAGCCAAGAATATGGAAAAGCTGAGGTTTTATGAAGACATTAAAAATGTGGCCTTTAGTAAAAGCTATAATCTTGATATAATCTTGGAATGTTTCTCTGCAGGAGTGTGTTGTGATGCTGATAGAAACCCTCTCTGAAATCTAAACCAGCTGGTCAACAGATTGAGAAAACAAATCAAATAAAACAATAACTGCACCAAAGCCAGATTTACAAAGAAAAACAAGAAACAAGCCATGCTAATTGTTTGCTTTGGGGCCTGCAAATATGTCTCAGAAGTTCTAAAAGCATTGTAAGAGGAAGTGATTAAATTTAAAAGTTAAAATTAAGAATAAATATAGAAAATCCAGGCAGCTGAAACTAACCCATTGCCCAATCTGCTGCTGTGTAGAACAGCCTCTTTGTGCAAACATTGGTACCTATAAAACTGTAGGTGGGTAGACCTTCTGGAGATCTTGAAGGGGATGGTCTATGATGCTCAGAGGAGGGTCTGGATCACACTGCAGCCATAGAAAATATGTTCTAGTGAAGGCCTGAAGAAGACGCTCAGTTAAATGACTGAAACCACCTTTGACCTGGCCAAATACTCATTTTTCTTTGCATTTCATCAAATGGCATTTTCTGTTTATTTAGCAAAACACTTGGCCTGAAGAACATGAATTTGACCAAGCATCTAAAACTTTCCCCATGTTGCTGTGCTGTAGAATTTCACCTCGTGTCATGGGAAGAAAACATTTTAACATCACTACCAAGCTGACTTTATATTAAAATAATGAAATGTACAGGGTGTATATGGCAATATGGACACACAAATGAGCATCCCTGGAAAGCACAGGAGGACTAAAGACACCTCTGGTGCAGCATTTTACCAATTGCAGACTATTTCTGTTCCTCTCCATGCAGCAACAGCGCAAGGCAATGTTTTGTTAGCTTTTGATTCTGCATACATCCAGTTCATCTGCTCAAAGGCCGGGTGTTTCACTTAGCCCTTTGACTGCTGCAAATCTACATAATCATGCATTTGAATTTAGAAGTATGAACAACATTATGAAACCATACTTTCTATTTTACAATCCTTTTTTCATCTAGGAGGTCACGGAGTTCAGCGAAGAAGCCATTTGCTTCTTTGTGCTGCGAATGCCAAGCCAGTGCTTCAAGCTAACGCTTATATTGCACATTCAAACTAATATTAGACATTGCCCTACAATAAACTAATGTAAAATCCAATTGATCTGACTGCAAGAATGGTTTGTAAATCTAAACGTTTCCTGCTTTCTATTGCTTGCTCCGTTCAGCTTGTTGGTAATGTAAATACATCCTAAATGTGTCTAGACATCAAAATTTCATAGAATCATTTTGGTTGGAAGAGACCCTCAGGATCATTGAGTACAACCTTAACCTGACTCTAGAACTAACCTATCTACCTAAGAACCAGGTCTAAACGCCTCTTAAACCCCTCCAGGGATGGTGACTCCAGCACTGCCCTGGGCAGCCTGTTCCAATGCCCCACAGCCCTTTGGGGAAGAAATTGTTCCCCACATCCAACCCCAACCTCCCCTGGCGCAACTTGAGGCCATTTCCTCTTGTCCTATGATATACTTAGGCAGAGGAGTTCCCAGTCTTCATGGCATACCTCCATACTGATCTAGAAGATGAAGATTTAAAGGACTAAGATGACTTGCCTACCAGAGTCCAGTGCCATTCGAGATGTCTTACCCCATCTGGGTAGCCTCTCCAGCTGGGCACAGATCTCCTATGGGTCCCAGGTCACACCAATCTCATGGATTCTGTAGTGATTCCAATGCACTGAAGCCTGTAACTGTGTTCCACGTGGCTCAGTGGCATCCAGGATCATTCTGAAAGGGCTTCTAGTTCAGACTTTTGAGTTGCTTGACCTTGATTATGCATCTGATATAGCACTCTAAAAGTTTCACACGTGCATTAAACGTCAGGAGCATAAATTTGATAGTGATATTAATATTAGTAACGATGGTTTAAGTGTACACAGTGATTTTACAGGGAACAGGATGTAGTTTTTTTCTCTTAAGGAAGCTTTCAAGCCTCCTCGTTTAACTAAGAGATTAGTTGTGAGGAGGACATGATGAAATAGTCTAGAAGAAGGTCAAGGCAAAAGAAAGATTATTATGATTAACTGTTGCTGTTCTGTGTCAGACGTCGTTGTTTTGGGGTTAAATGTAGCCCTTAAAACTGACTCAAGCAAAAATTTCCAGGCAACAAAAACTGCACAAACATCTTGAGGTTTGTTGAGTCTCAAGATCTATTGAATCTCAAGATGGTTTTGAGAACGTTGTGTCTTAATTCTGCTCTGGCCTTTGAATCCGTCTATGTCCAGGTAAAAGATACAGCTTGTGGTGGGACTCTCTGCATTGGTTTGGAGAGAGGAACAGGAGTTACCCTGGTTTATAGTTTCCACACAAATTTTAAAAAGTGACACAAGCATTTTTAATGGGAATTATGAAGTCTGGGAGTATTACTTCTCCTGTCCAGTTTGCTTATCCTTAGTGCAAAGCTGTGGCATCCAAAGAACACTCTTCAAACCTCGTGTTTTCTCAGTGACAAAAGTGCCTTAGCCTGAATTAATATAATTAAGTATTCAGGTAAGTACTCGTGGAACATTTTCCCACTGTTTATCCAACTCTGTAATACAAAGCCAAGAATTTATCTGCAACGGGGCTTTTGAAGTCAGGGAGAAGAACATAATGGCACTTCAAGAAGTTCTGAGCACCACAAAGCTCACTCCTGGAAACAACAGATACTCAACGTTTATAAAATAAGCTGCTTGAGTACCTAACTATTGGCATAGGAGTATCCGCTTAAGCACTTGGTTCAAACAATTTGATAACCAGATGTACTACGGCATGGACTGACAATTGTTATACCCCGCTGAAGTTGCTTTTTAACTCTTGTTATGTTTGCTTGAATGCCTCTCAAGTTTTTTTTTGCAGGACTAAATGCACATCAGCTGCACAGCTGCAAATCCAGAGCAACACCATTAGAATCAATGGAATTACTTTGGATTCCCAGCAACGCAATTGAGATTAAAACCTGGCCCACGAGTTTCTTTGATTTCAGCATTTTTATTCCCCAGTGGATTGTCAGAGAATTCTGTGTATTGTTTTCTGTTTGAAGTGTGCCACTCGGAGAAATGTAGCTCTCAGCTCTAGGGAAAACAAGTCAATACTTCCTGGAAAGAAAAATCAGAGCTTGCTTTAGCAAGCAACGTTGTCATGCCTGTTGTGATCTTTTTGCATCAAGATCTTTTTCTCCTTTATTGACTTCCACAGATCGCTTGTAGACTCCCTTAATTTTTTAGATCCAGGGTGTCTACTGATTTCAGTAAGAGCTTGGTTGCGGAAAAAGGTCAGAATGGGCTTTTTGGTTGATGGGCAGTACTATCAACTGTATTATCAGACTTGTGAGACTGCAGATATTGATGTTTCGTGGATAAGGAATTAGTTGAATGGTCGCATCCAGAGAGTAGTGGTCAATGGCTCGACGTCTGTATGCAGATCAGTGACAAGTGCTGTCCTTCAAGGGTCTGTATTGGAACCAACACTGTTTAATATCTTCATCAGGGACACAGACAGCGAGGGCGAGTGCACCCTCAGCAGATTTGAGGATGACACCAAGCTGAGCGGTTCAGTTGACTCACCTGAGGGATGGGATCCATCCAGAGGGACCTGGACAAGTTTGAGAATTGGGTCCATGTGAACCTCATGAGGTTCAGCAAGGCCAAGTGCAAGGTCCTGCACTGGGGTCAGGGCAGCCCCTGGTATCAGCACAGGCTGGGGATGGAGGGATGGAGAGCAGCCCCCAGGAGAAGGACTTGGGGTGCTGGGGGTGTGAAAGACTGGATATGAGCTGGCAATGTGCACTTGCAGCCCAGAGGCCAATTGTATCTTGGGCGGCATCACAAGGAGCGTGGGCAGCAGGTTGAGGTTGGTGATTCTGCCCCTCTGCTCCACTCTGGTGAGACCCCCCTGCAGTGCTGGTCCAGCTCTGGGTCCTCAGCACAGGACACACATGGAGCTGCTGGAGAGGGGCCAGAGGAGCCCCAGAAATGATGCGAGGCTGGAACAGCTCTGCTGGGAGGACAGGCTGAGAGAGCTGGGGTGTTCAGCTGGAGAAGAGAAGCTCCGGGGAGACCTTAATGTGGCCTTTCTGGACTTAAAAAGGGCTGATAAGAAAGATGGGGACAGACTTTTGAGCAGGGCCTATTGCCATAGGACAAGGGGTGATGGTTTTAAACTAAAGGAGGGAGATTCAGGCCAGATATGAGGAAGAAATTGTGCTGAGGGTGGTGAGAGCCTGGCCCAGTTTGGGCAGAGAGGTGGTGGATGAACCATCCCTGGAGACATCGCAGGCCAGGCTGGACGGGGCTCTGAGCAACCTGAGCTGGTGAAGATGTCCCTGCTCATGGCAGGGGTGGCACTGGGGGAGCTGGGAAGGTCCCTTCAACCCAAACTGTTCTATGATTCTATAATTAAAACCAACCCGGCTAGGAAAAGTCAGGAGATGCCTCTTTGTGTTAATGTATATCCATCATTCCCAAGAAAGCACGGAGTTACAACAGATACTACCGTAAGGATTTTCTCAATGGTGTGTCAGTGGTGTTAAACCACTATATAAATCATGTTTGTACACAAGCATATGGCATTATATTGAGAGATTTTGTTAAGAGCTGCTGTGAAACACGAAGGAGGAGACCTTCTGGGCAGATGCTGCCATCTTTAGATATTTGGGGGTGTGTGAGGACATAAGAGGGATGGGATTTGCCTGAGTTCAGTCCTGTTTTACAAAATTCAAGGTCAGGAATCTCTGCTTCTGTGACTTTGATTTTAGTGAGTGACGCTATAGTTAGTAATTTTGTCATCTTATACTGAGGACTTGTCGTGGGGTACCACCTAGACCGACGTCTGCGTTCACACCAGGCATTGCTGCCAAGCAAGATCAAACGAAGCCCAGTTACAGCTCTCCAATGAGCTGAGCTAGAAAAAAGCAGTTCTTGTGCCTTTCTCTCTTCATTTTCCCACTACAAGGTTATTTCAGCATCTATTTGTTGCTTGTCTCCTCCCCACATTGTTTGGTAGCTCTTCTGCTTGCCAGGATCTTGTGCCATTTGTCCTTGCCCCACATCCCGTTCTTCCTAGTTCCACATTTTCCCCAGTCTTTATATTTTCCAATTTCTTCCTCAGGCTTATGTTTTGGAAAAATCTCACCTTCTTTTTATCCTTGCAGACAAAGATCAACTTTTATTTTTATTTAGTTGACCTTTACTAGATGCCATTTAGTCATGGGGTCTAAAAGTAAATCCAACTATCCAATGTATCAAGGTGGAGAAAACAGATTCCGTCTTCCTGCTGCCTAAAGCATCCTAAGATACCTCCCACTGCAGGACCATGTAGGTGTGTGCTGTCCTTGGCCGCTACAGAAAGTGTCCTCAAAGACTGAGAAATCATCTCAAATTGATGCGGTGCTCACAGCCCCCGGGACTTTTTGCTCTGTAGGTTTTGGTCCTGACCTTTCCCCGAGCAACCAGCTTCCTACGGTTTAGCGAGGTCAATTTATTTCCATTCTGGCTGCTCCTTTCTCCTTCGCTTGGGTTATTTTTAGGTGACTCAGTTAAGCCACATCTTTGTCCATTTTTAGGGGAACTGTATTTCAGGTGTTCATAGAAGAAAAACTGTTTTATACATAAAGGCACTTTGTAACCTAGTAGGGAAAGGCCAGAAGCTTGAACTACGCAAGGATATTTATGTTTGACAAAGAAATATAGTGATAGGACAAGGGGTGATGGCTTTGAACTGAAAGAGGGTGGATTTAGAGTAGATATAAGGAAGAAATTCGTCCTCATGAGGGTGGTGAGACACTGGAACAGGTTCCTCAGAGAAGATGTGGATGTTCCATCCATGGAAATGTTCAAAGGCAGGTTGGATGGGGCTTTGAACAACCAGGTCAATCCATGGCAGATGATCTTTAAGGTCCATTCCAACGCAAACCATTCTCTGATTTGTAACAGCAGGTGACTGACAGTGAAAGCCATGGACCCATCATCTCTTCACGAGCATAGTCAGCATTGTTCTATAATAATAATTATAATAATGATTATTTGTCATCTGGAAATGAGTGTAGTCAAAATCATAGCTTTACGCCAGAATTCTCACATCAATGACTTTCACCAAAAAGGTTTTTTAATTTAGCTGTGAACTTCCTTGAAGTTTTTGCCTTTTAAAATCAGCCATTTTCTTTAAAACATAGATACCAGAATACAATATCCCAGAATGAGCTTAATCAATAAGATAAGTTAAGATCAAATTACCTCCCTGGGCACGCTGCTGTTTAGACACATACTTTTGTAGGTGTCCTCTTCATTCTTTGTTCCTAGACGTAAAATTTTGGATTTGAATTCCCTAGAATTTGAGATTTAAGTGTGTTACGATGATCTGTGCAGTGCGAGCGCCCCAACTTTGTCAGCATTCGCCGGAACTCCCACCTTCATGCGATAATTGCAATTTTACCAGTGCTGATTTGATAATTATTTCAAAGGCTTGATGACCGCTCTTTGTAAGAGCCCTGGTGAAGTTTCACCTTCATCCAGTTACCACTGACTACGTTGATCATGTGTAGCATTACTTTTTTTAATTAAAATAGTTATATTGGTACTCAATCAAACACGAAATATCAACTGTAGCATATTTACGAAGTTCCCTTTGTCAGCTAAACTTATAAGAAAGATGTTTGGTTTATATTTGACCTGTTTTCTCCAAATCCACGTTGATTGGCATGAATTATACTCCTTACTATTTGAATATCATTTCATTAGTTTATTTGGTTTTCCATTTTGAAGTGCTGCAGGAAACCAGCGCTCGTTCTCTCTTTTAGAATATTCAATACTGGCCACCCATTGGTTGTACGGAAACCACGTTTTTCTAAAAAGTTGAAAAATTACACAACTTTGGGCTTATTAGCCAATTCCTCATGCTAAAGGACTCCCAAAAGCAAACTTCAAGGCTCAGTGTTTGCATTCCTTAAAAAAAATGTCCCAGATATACATATATATATATGGAAAATACAATACTTTCCCCAGTAATAACTTAGAAATGTCTGCCCAGTTATCATAGAAAATCAGGAAAATGAGTTGCCTCCAGCAAATATAATTTGACAACAACTTTCAAGCCAAAAAGTGAAGTGTTGTGGAAATATTCTGAGTGAAAAAATCGTGGTGAGGGATTGCAGCATCCCTCCTCCTTCTCCACATAACACACACAAATGTGTAGGGCAACCAAGATGCTGAAGGGAGTGGAGCATCTCCCGTGTGAGGAAAGGCTGAGGGAGCTGGGGCTCTGGAGCTGGAGAAGAGGAGACTGAGGGGGGACTCATTCATGGGGATCAGTATGGAAAGGGGCAGTGTCAGGAGGATGGAGCCAGGCTCTTCTCGGTGACAACCAGTGACAGGACAAGGGGCAAAGGGTACAAACTGGAACACAGGAGGTTCCACTTAGAGATGAGAAGAAACTTGTTTGGGGTGAGGGTGTCAGAGCCTGGCCCAGGCTGCCCAGGGAGGTTGTGGAGTCTCCTTCTCTGCAGACATTCAAACCCGCCTGGACACCTTCCTGTGGAACCTCAGCTGGGTGTTCCTGCTCCATGGGGGGATTGCACTGGATGAGCTTTCCAAGTCCCTTCCAACCTCTGACATTCTGGGATTCTGTGATTCTGTGTGAAACGTGAGCTTTTAATATCATCTCCCTCATTTTACTTTCTGTAATATTTTTTATTTTTATCTCAATCAGCTAATTATATGTTGGATGATTATTTTTCATCCAGCGCTTCTTGCCACTATATATACATGGCTGCTATTTTATGTGCCAACAATCACAGGAAATAAATTTCCCCATTATCCCATGATATATTATTATAGGAAAAGCCTTCAGTAGGAAATTAGGGGATTTAGCCAGGCTGGAGAGAAACCTCATTTGTTTCATTGCCCTCTAGTGGCCTCGCAGCGCGTCTGCAATGGCATAAAATGCAGAAGCTGCTGCTGCTTTTTCTTTGTGTGCAACACAAACCATCAGGTTTCTTCTCATTTGAGCATCCTAAGGTTGTTCGAGCATATTTCTGGAAACCACAGAGCACTGTTTGATACATCAGGTAAAGCAGAACTGTCCCACTGGTGTTTGTAAATGGCGACAACAGGGAATTCTGTGGGGTTTTGGTTTGCTATGGATGCACGTTACCTGCATGAACATTAATTACCAAATAGGTTTTGGGAGGGACACTCTTATCTGGTGGCCTATCAGTTAAATACATACAGTTTACAACATCTCTGCTTGAAGGCGCAGAGATGTTGAAGGCCCTTGAGCATTCATGGCTTTGCATCTTGAATTTGATGAGTATCAAGAGAAGACGTTTTTGTGATACCTATGGAAATCACAAACCCTCAGCACCTTTCAGTGCTGGATCAAAATACCAAATATGCATTTACATGTGGCTTGCAGAGCTTGCTTATCAATCTGTATGTTGACATATGTAAGTTGGACAGCAGGGTGAGCATGAGCCAGCACTGGGCCCTTGTGGCCAGGAAGGCCAATGGTACCTGGGGTGGGTTAGAAGGGGGTGGTCAGTAGGTCAGAGAGGTTCTCCTGCCCCTCTACTCTGCCCTGGGGAGACCACACCTGGAATCTTGTGTCCAGTTGTGGCCCCTCAGTTCCAGAAGGACAGGGAACTGCTGGAGAGAGTCCAGCGCAGCCACCAAGATGCTGAAGGGAGTGGAGCATCTCCCGTGTGAGGAAAGGCTGAGGGAGCTGGGGCTCTGGAGCTGGAGGAGACTGAGGGGGGACTCATTCATGGGGATCAATATGGGAAAGGGTGAGTGTCAGGTGGATGGAGCCAGGCTCTTCTCGGTGACAACCAATGATAGGACAAGGGGTAATGGGTACAAACTGGAACACAGGAGGTTCCACTTAAATTTGAGAAGACACTTGTTTGGGGTGAGGGTGTCAGAGCCTGGCCCAGGCTGCCCAGGGAGGTTGTGGAGTCTCCTTCTCTGCAGACATTCAAACCCGCCTGGACACCTTCCTGTGGAACCTCAGCTGGGTGTTCCTGCTCCATGGGGGGATTGCACTGGATGAGCTTTCCAGGTCCCTTCCAGTCCCTGACATTCTGGGGTTCTGTGATTCTGTGATAATTGAACTATTATAAAAAAGTCTAGATAAAAAGAACTCTAGGGGCTTTTTTTCTTTGGTTGAGTTTGGTTGTTTGGTTTTTTTATATAATGTCATATTTCTGCACTATCCTGGAAGAAGGGGGAGGGAAAAAGCTTTACAGGGCATTTCTGAAATGACAGCACCATTCTGGCTCGGATGGTTGTCTTAGGTCAGGCATTGATTTATCATCACTAGAAATCAGAGAGCACAGCACGGGCTACTCGAGCTCCTGTGCAGAAGAGATGAAACCACATCTATTTGCACATCGGTGTTTGCGGATGCGCATTGAGAGCGTGGAAAAAAAACCCAACCAACCAACATTGCAGCTCTGCACTTACTTCAAAAATGACTCACTCCCTCTGGTGGGAACATTTAATTCTGAACGCGTGATGCTGCTTTTCCTCCTCCTCCTCCTCTCGCATCCGCCCCCCTTGCCACGTCGCATTCATCTCGCTTCGCGTGACATCTGCAGAGCAGCGCCTTGGTTTCTATGGCAGCTGCTGTAGCCAGCGGACCGGGTGGGAAGAGGAGGAAGAAAAAGCCCAAAGTGGCTGGATTTGGGTGCACGGCGACCATTCGCCCTCGGCCGATGGGCTGGGATGTGTTCAGGGAGGGTACCCAAGGGTAGGTCTGTGCCATGGCTGGGAACAGCGTGACATCCAGGACCAAGGGACTTGGTTTCTCCTCCAGGCTGAAGGACAATAGTCAAGCGGAGGGTGTGAGGAACAGCAGTTCACGGGTTCGGTTGAACTTCTCTCCATCTTTCCCATTGTCTTGTTTCGGTCTCTGATTTTTCATCAAACGGTCCTCAGCTTCCACCTTTCAGATGGTGAAAATGCAGATGCCAGACCTAAGATATTATAATTGTGTGTCTATTTATAACATAGTTCATCATTAGAATTACCATGTCATTTTTTAAACAAAAGGGGATAATGCCAGTTCACAGTCTACACCTGTACCTTATTTTTTCTCTCTCTTTGATTTGTTCTGGCTCTGAATTCGTTAAGAGGCCTGAATTAGCATCCTGCCATATCATCCGTGGCTTCTTTGCTCCTCCGTCCCACCAGGTATAAGCACAGGGATTCTGAGCTGGCTCACTTCAACTACAGTGAATTGAATAAAATGCAGAACCCACTTCTCCCTTATTTTTAATTCATTATTTAATGGAATCAGAATATGGTTTGTATTTCTTGGTTGAAAAAAATACCCATGAGGATTGTCATTTAAGCTGCAACGTCATGGCTCATGTGCCACCGCTTACCGTGGGGCATTGCTGCTGTGAAACGTCCTGTGTTCAGAATCACCATTTAGCATCTTACACTGTTACAAAGATGTCTTTATTTTACAACAGTTCATACATGGGAAGACAGAGCCCGCAGGAGCTAGAATTCTGCAGTAATATTAATATTAACTTGGCAAATGTGAGAGGAAAGGTTGTCAGAGATTAACGTCTCCCCCGCTTCCCATATAACGAAGGACACGCATCACATCCCGGTGTGTGATTTCATGGGTGATGTTGGGCTTTGATGTCTCTTCACAGAGGCAACTACCGGCTCGATGTGGTGAAGTTAGTGCTGGATGTACTTTAGAGAACTCTGAATAGTCTTTTTTATAGCAGATGAACAATTCCTTTTCATGTCCGTGCTTCTTTTATTCCTTTTCTCTGAAAGATCTTTTTGTTTGTTCCATTTTCTTTAACGCTTGTCATTTCAAGAAGCTCAGGCCAAGTGTTTCATCGTACGCGATCAACATTTTGCATCTTGAGGCATGCCTGCTACACTTTGTACGGTTGTATTATCTAGCTGTGTTTGTACCTTGCATCTTTTCCATTTGGTCTCTTATTCCCATTTAATCCTACATAATCTTTCCTTGAGTCTTTATCAGCGTGCCAGGTCTCAGATCCCCCTCAGTCTGTTTTAAGTAGCTGTCAATGGCCTGATAAACTCTCTAAAACCCAGTTGTAGTCTGTTGTGTGTGGCTCTCTGATGCTGCTCTAAAATAACACAAATTAGGCCTTATTAGAAAAAAATAATCACAGAAAACTCTGCCAAAAGAAGAGCAAGACTTCTACCAGGGTCCTTAGGATCTGTGGTCATCTCCCCATCTGCTTGGATGCCCGTTGTACCCTTAGACTTGCTCTGTTCCCATCTCTTGTGTGGAACCTCTTCCATTTGCATGGAAACCCCATCCAAGTCTCCCATCTTTAAGGACATTTCATTTCTATTTATTATTAATAGTTGTCCTTATAAACTACTTAAACTATTTGCTTTTCTTTTTGGCTAAGAACAGACAGCAGAGAGAAGCTACATTGCTTCTTAAAATGAATAAGTGTCCGACTCGAATCCCTTGAGTTGCCTGGAGGTCAAAGTGCAGAGCTGAATTCCACATTGGCCTTCTAAAAGTAGTGGTAGAAAACCTCCAAAAACCAAACACACACAAACAAAGAAACACCAAAACAAACAAACCAAACCAACAAACAAAAAGTTAAATCTCTCCAAAAGATGGTAAAGGATTCAAATCCAGTTGGTGACCGGTCAGGAGTGATGTCCACAGGGCTCAGTATTGGGGGCAGTTCTCTTCAATCTCTTTATCAATGATCTGGATGAGGGGACTGGGGGCACCCTCAGTAAGTTTGCAGATGACACCAAGTCGGGTGGGAAAGTTGATCTGCTGGAAGCTGGGAAGGCCAGACAGAGGAATCTGGGCTCGTTGAGCTGAGGCCAATTGTCTGAGGGTCAACAAGGCCAAGTGCTGGGTTCTGCACTTGGGTCACAACAACCCCATGAATGCTACAGGCTCGGGGAAAAGCGGCTGGAAAGTGCCCGGTGGAAAAGGACCTGGAGGTGTTGATGACAGCGGCTGAACATGAGCCGGTGTGTGCCCAGGTGGCCAAGAGGCCACCAGCATCCTGGCTGGTACCAGCACTGGGGTGGCCAGCAGGCCCAGGGCAGTGACTGTCCCTGTGCTGGGACCTGGGGAGGCCAAACCGCCAATCCTGGGGTCAGTTTTGGGCCCCTCACACCAAGAAAGGCCTTGAGGTGCTGGAGCGAGTGGAGAGAAGGGAACAGAGCTGGGGAAGGGGCTGGAGCACAAGTGTGATGGGAGCGGCTGAGGGACCTGGGGGGTTCAGCTGGAGAACAGGAGCTGAGGGGAGACCTTCTGATCTCTGAACTGCCTGAAAGGAGCTTGGAGCCAGGGGGGGTTGGGCTCTGCTCCCCAGGAACAAGCGCCAGGAGCAGAGGAAACGGCCTCAAGTTGCGCCAGGGGAGGTTGAGGTTGGATGTGGGAACAATTTCTTCCCCAAAGAGCTGTGGGGCATTGGAACAGGCTGCCCAGGGCAGTGCTGGAGTCACCATCCCTGGAGGGGCTTAAAAGATGCATAGTTGAGGTTCTTAGGGACATGGTTTAGTGCCAGAGTTTGGTTGTGGTTGGACTTGATGATCTTGAGGCTCTCTTCCAACTAAAATGATTCTTTGAACATTATCTGAGTCCTCCCCCTCCCTTCCAGAGGGCACCCACCATAGACAGCACCCAGTCTCTCAAATGGCCAAGTGTCCCATACCAGTGCTGTTCATTGCTGTAAGTTCAACTGGAGATTATTTTTGGGGGGAGCTAAGATCATCCCATGTTTTCCAGCATCCTGTGATCCACTTTGGAGTGGTGGAATGTTAATTCTGCCCACAGGAGAGACCGCATCAGGAGGGGACGGGCGGCCTAAGAAATTACTTGGAGAAGGTTGAGATCTTTTCCTAAAACAGCACTGGAAGGAAACTGCTTGTGATCAGTACAGGTGTGAGACAAAAGACAGAAACCCAGTG